>NC_142734.1:181362-353862 GCF_051943395.1 Hippocampus bargibanti | reverse complement strand
TTTCAACCTCTTCTATTGCCTGAGACCGTTGCATAGACAATAAAGAAACAGCCTTGGCCACACATAGCAATGGTCGACTTAGCGTACTGGTACTGGGACGATAAGCCACACAAACGCACACCTCGTTGGTGTTTTTCGATCATCTCCTTCTTCTGCTCGACCATAATTTTATTTTGTGTCCTTTTCGGCTGAACACGAGCCTGTGGTGGGGTCTTTTTCCCTCCCATAACAGCAAAAGTAAAAGCGTTGATAAGCTGAGGTATCACTGTCGTTGAGAATGGACTCACGGTCCGTTATCACTTCCCCACTGAATGGTTATAATTTGTTCCGTGCAGAGTCCAGCTTGTTGAGTTCTGTTGAGTGGAATTTACCTTGTAAGACATCTTGAAGACCCTCTGCTTCCTTCATTTCTTGCAGAGTTGCAATGACGTGGTGCTGGAGCGATTCGGTTCTGAGCTCAAGTATGACGCAGTGCTGCGCCTGGCAGCACTTCAAATGTACATTCTCACCTTGACAACCAAGCTAAGCCAGAAGGTCTCGCTAAAATATATCCAGTAAGTACTTGATGGAGAATAAGAAGTGATCATATTTAAAAGGCCAACCAAACAATAGGCCCGCCGTCAAGGCGTAGATGGCCACAGTAAATCTGAGTGAAACAGACACAGCAAGGTAAACTGCTAGCTCGCTTTCTATCTATTTGAGTTACTTCCGGGTTGAGTGAATGCTGGCGCGTGTGGCTGCCGCTACTCACCCACAGAAAAGCCAATCCTGTGACTGTAAAGTGACCATGAGAGTTTTGAAATGTGCTTATAAATAAAATGTATATTCTTATTATGTATTATTGCATGTAGATTTCTGACCCTGGTAACAAACGATGGCTGAAATTTGATTGCAAATGCTTCAATACGAAAAGACACATCTGGAAGCAGCGCAACAGGGGGAAAAATAATGAAAGGAAGCTGAAAGACAATTTGGAATGGTTTGACATATAAGACTTTATGGAGAAAATATCATTGAAGGTGTTTAAAGGTGTGTCTCCCCTCCAAAGAAAGGAGTGGGGCCTGTCGCTGTTCCTGCCTCCCACTGTGCTGACCAGCACCAAGGAGAAAAACATCAAAAAAGCTCTGACGCACATCCTGAAAACCAACCAGAACCTCGTGCCTCCTGGGAAAAAAGTAACAAGCCGCTTCTTTATTTCTTTGCCCTTGTTAGCAAACTTTTGACACACGCACATCAACTCGCTGTCTTGTCCAAAAATAGACTCTTCGAGCTTCTCCACTCACCTTGGAAAGGTTCAAATCAACTCACTTTCTTGTGCTCAATCTAAAATGCTAATGTGCGTCGCTAGTGGAGGTACAGGGATACCTTGGCTTACGAACTTAATTGGTTCCCAGACAGAGTGTGTAAGGCGAAAAGTGTGTATCCCAAAAAATCATTTCCCATAGGAAACCATTAAAATGAGAACAATCCGTTTCCAGGTCCCCATAAAACATCATTTTCTAATTTTCTAAGCCTTAAAACTACACAAAATATACCCCATTTTATGTATAACAAATGTGCTGTTGTATTGTAATGAAAGAAATAAACTACTGTATAATGAAATCATTTTATTTACCTTTTTAATGGTCGTTGATGGCTTGATGGAATGGAGTGGCTGGTTTCCTGAGCATAAAACACTTGATGAGGAACATAACCTTCTTCTTCCACCATCTTGAGGAATGATCCCTTGTAGGTGCTTTCTCTGCGATCATTTTACCTAGTTCCTCATCAATTGTGTTCTGTTTAGCTGGGTTGATAGCTTTTTGCATCAAGTGTACAGATGGCTTGTGCGGGTTGTTTGTGGAGCCTGATTGATGAGATATTTTAACCTTGCAGTCTACACTCTGCCTTTGAACTATCAAAGTTGAAACTCTCTCACTGTCGTCTGCCTGTCTCTTTAATGTTTAAACCACCTCCCCTCACTGCTGCGATCTTGACCAATCACGTGGCTTTAACCGAAGACTGGGGGCAGGGAATAGAGGACAAAAACAGTCGGCTGCCTTTTTCTTGTTCGAAGAACAGGCTTGTTCGTGAACGACACATCACTCATTGAGGCAGCTCCGTGTACGAAAACTTCGTATGCCAAGGTAAAATTTTCCTCCATTTAACATTCATAAACCGAATAGTTCGTAAGCCAAGGGGTTCGAAAACCGAGGTTTCCTCTTCCCTCCATAACTTTGCTGCTGTGAAATGGAAATTTCTCCACTGCGAATTCGATTCAGTACAATCCAAACGCTTTACGGAGAAGTACTTTTTCAACGACTTGATATTGTATCGTGCAAAAGGAAAGTGTTGATCCGCTTGCTTTAAGAATATGATCCAGCTGAGGTTAGGGTGATAACGATTTCTTTTGTTTCCAGTTGACTGCTTTGCAGGCCAAGGTGCATTATCTAAGGTACCTCAGTGAGCTCCAACTTTATGGCGGAAGAGAGTTCAAATCAATACTTTTGGTAAATATATATATATATTTTTATTTTTTATTTTTTTCAAAAAGAATGCATCGATGAAAAGGTTTCTTCAGCCGTCATCTGTACTGGTTTCAAGGTGTCGGACGTTTCGCTCCTCAACCAAACAGCTTCGCCAGCGAACTAAAATTATTCTGGGAGCTCTGGCCCTGTATACAGTTGTCAGAGATGTCGGATCGGACACTGTGGACGAAGGCTCGGGCCCATAAAGATTGTCTTTCCTGCCGGCAGGAGACGTAGCCATTCATGACAGACGCCTGAATTCCGCAGCCCTCTGCCAAGCTATTTATTGAGAGTATATGCATATTTAAGTGATACCTATATTAGAATACCACGCCGCTGGAACAGCTGTAAGCAACAAAACATTGTCTCTTCCATGAACTGATAAATGGCTAATGAGCTCTTCCTGTGAAGGGGTTTCAAGTCGTAAATACCTCCGGCGACAAAGGAGTTTCCCAGGTCCTAAATTCTGTCCAAGGCCAGATCTCTTAGATGAAGATGACAGTTTAACCTGCTGTGTCTGTTGACCTCGGATTGACCTCAGGCCATCTGCGCCTTTAGTTTGGTTGGCGAGCTAAGCATGAAACCTTTAAATATGATAACTTCTTATTGTGTCTAATCTCTATCAACAGTATATCCCTAATGTCCAGAGGTGGCGGTGCCAGACCTCTGCCTTGATAGGTCTCTGCTCTAAGGTTGGAGGGAGCCGAGGACTATTACCTGAAGCTAATCTGATTACTTATTTTGTCCTGTGTTTATATTCTATGACTGGCCCTGATTGCCCCATTCGCACTGGTATCACTTCATCAGCATGACTAAGCCTAGGTGGTAATAATCTAAGAAGTCTGTTGTAAGCACAGCCCAGATCGAGCCCCAAACAACCATGGCGATTTAGTGAAGAGTTTTTGCTGTTTTTGGATGAAGAGCGAAATGTCCGACGCCTTCCACAGATGACGGCTGAAGAAACCTTTTCAACGATGGGCCACTGCTGTACGATTGAGAACTTATAAAGACAAAAAAAAAAAGAATACAGTTTTGGCATTAGAATTGACTTCTCCTCCATTTTTCTTTTGCAGCAAGGTGAGAAACAAACTGAGGTGACGTTATTAGTGGGCCCTCGCTACGGTATCAGCCATGTCATCAATGCCCGGACCAACCTCGTGGCCCTCTTGGCTGACTTCAGCCACGTGAATCGAATCGAAATCCTCACCGAGGATGAAAACAATGTCCGGTTGGAGCTACATGTTCTGGATGTCCGGGTAGGCAGTGTCAGCCTAAAAACAGACCTTCTGTGCAAAGCATGTCCTTTGAATCATTTGCTTTGGTTTTGTCTCCAATTTTTATCCCGTGAAAGCCCATCACCCTCATGATGGAGTCAAGTGACGCAATGAACCTGGCCTGTCTGACGGCAGGCTACTATCGCCTCCTTGTGGACTCCAGGAGATCTATCTTCAACATGGTCCACTGCAGCAACTTTGGGGGAGGCGATAACAGTAAGTCGTGATTGCAAAGAAAAACATACTCTTGTCATCATTCTCATCAAGTTCCACTTGTCTGATCAAGAATCAGAAATACCTTCTGTGATCAAAGCTGCAGTTTTCAGTGCCATCGATGATTTGATGATGATACTAGAGCAGCGTGTTCTACCGGAGACAAATTCCATGTGTTCTACGTACTTGGCCAATAAAGATGATTCTGATGAATTGTGAAACTTTTGTCTTCAGGTCAGGACCATGTCCTTGAGTGGCCATACAGCACGTCTTTTGGGGACAGTGAGGAGCTCTCACAGAGCCATTCAGACCTTTACAGAGACTCTCAATACGCAGACAACGGGCGGAGAGAAAACAACCACTATCCCTTTTTCCATCAATCCCAGAACCCTGACAGAGTTCTTCAGACTCAGAGCCCGGTGCCACCTCCTCTTCCCCCCCCGACCAGACACAAAGTTCAAGACTCACCTCGGAGTGCCAAAGTGTCATTTATTTTTGGAGGAGATCCACCTTTGAGCAAGCCTCGAGGGTTAGTCGATGAACAGCTTCAGGAGAGTCCCGAGGTAGCTGAGCGCAGACCAACCTACTATCACAATGCCGACTTTGGGGCAATGGACAGGGGATCGTTTCACTTCAGTGATCTGACACATGTCTATAGCAACATAATAAGTGGGGAAGGGAGTGAGGAGCCACTGTTAAGAGATCTGTTTTATCGTGACACAACAGACGATGGAGAGGATGAGGACGAGGTTTCTTGTGATGAAGACTCCGCCGGAGGAACACCGGTGGGTAACACCGAAGCCGGCGAAGGAGTGGCCACTGCAGCGGGCAAAGCTTCTTTTCTCGTGCTTTCTGGAACAACTGATGACATCATCGACCTCACCTCGCTGCCTCCGCCTGAGGGCGATGACGCGGTTGGTGAAGATGAAGACGACTCGCTGCTGCAGACGCTCAACCATGCAATTGCAGCCCCGCCACCAGGTTTTCGTGACAGTTCGGATGAGGACGCGGTGCCTGAGGGAAAACTTCTGAGCCCACATGAGAAGGATGATATTCCCGTCTCATTAATTGATGCGGTACCTACTCAAGAAGAGGGAGGAGCGGAGGAAAAGAGACAGCTGGAGAACACAGTCGAAAGAACTCTGCATGCACTTGAAACATTGTCTGTCTCTGAACACAGGCCTCCACTACCTCGTCCACAACCCAGCAGGAACAATCCAGGTCTGTTGATTTATATCAACAATCTCCAATTGTTTCTACTGTAGATGTGCCACCTGTGTAAATTCCTCGCTCTCAACTTTGTTTTGTAGGCGTTTACGCATCTCAAGGCTTCAGCCCACAGTCTTCCTCAGACTCAGGAAATGAGACAAACTCCTCAGAAATGACAGAACTCTCTGAACTGGCTGCTTGCCATCGACTCGGTGAGAGCCACAGGCGCTTGCTGGTGGCTACGAGGGCTGGGTACCAGCCTTTACTTGAGGAGAAAACAGCGTTTCCTGTTTCACCCAGCACTGAAGGAAATACCCTCAAGAAGCCACGTAGTCCACAGCACCTTCGACCGCCTGCCGTCCCTCCAAGACGGAGTCCGCATTTGGAGGCAGGAGCATCATTCCAGCCAGACTTCCCGAGAGAGACGAACCTCTCTTCGACTCTTCAACGGCCAAGTTCCACAACGCCAGGGGGCAAGCATCACAAAAAGTCTTCAGACTCTAGCGGGAAGTATAACACATTCAGCACAAGGGAAGGGTATCGACGTGGGAGTCATGGTAACATTCTTCTCGATAATCATCAGCGTACTTCATTCTCTGATCGATGCAGAAGTCAAAGGACACACAACTTGCTTCTGGATGAAGAGTCACATGTTCAAGACCATGATCCGCACAACCACGCAAGCGACAATCAACAAATTATTCATCCTGCTACCGTTTCGTCTGAAAGCCATTTAGGTGTAGCTACACTAAGGGAGCGCTCTACTGATAGCAGAGTCGTTGAGCAAGATGAACATCTCGTTGTAGCATCGTTGGTGTCCCCAAATAAAAGCAAGAGACTGGTGTGTTTAGAACACGGATTGGATGGACAGAATGACCATCGGCCCATTTCAAGACAGCAAAGTGTCGCACGTTTGTGTGAGTACCATCTCGCGAAAAGGATTTCAAACTTACAAGGTGAAAGCCACGGTTCTCTACAGGGCTCTCTGTGCTCATCACTGGAAGCTGGTGGCAGTGCAAACAGCAGTGCCTGTGCCACCCCGACTGACTCACCGCTTGGTCCAGGGGCAATCGAGTCCAAACACCAACACCTGCAAAGGCATCCAATCTCCAGTTCTTCCTCATCGTTACTCAGGGTCTTAAACTATGAAGAACTTAAACCTGGACAAAGCCCCCAAACAAAAGATGTTCACCCTCATGCAGACCCTGTCCTGGTTCGAAAAATGCTGCCTAACATTCACACTCCTGCTGGTGCTGACCTTGGCCGTCCTTCCTCAGCTACACCCTCTAAACACAAAGAGACAACAACGAGCAAAAAGTCCTGTTTTAAAGGGCCAACCCAAAAAGAAGGAAGTGACGCCTATAGACAACTGATCAACTACCTAACTGTAAGCCAAATGCACCAAGGTGGAAAGTTACACAGCGCAGGCATGGGGGGTGGTGTGAAAAAAGACACCCGTCGCTACATTACAAGCAACCCTCAGCTTGTCGAAATGGTCAAGAACCGAGGCAGCACAATGCCTCGATGCCAATGTACGCCATCCTCGAAATCGTCCCCACTGGTTCGCTCCAATTTGGTCAACCCAAACGCACTGCAGCTGATGAATAGCGATCAAAAGTCCTACCACTCTGCCACACTTCCTGCCAAACTTAAAGGAAGCCCTGAAATCTATACACAGGGCCTCAATGGTCGGTTAGATGCGAAGCAGGCAAATTCAGAGAGAAGAAGCTCCTTTTCTGGACTGCAAAGTGAGCTTGAGAGAAGCGGAATGGACCCCGATCAGTTCTTGTCACTGTACCAGAAAGGTGGCTACATCAGCCATGACGGTGGGGGAACCACTGGTAGACCTCCACCTCATTCAAGAAGCCAACCGAATTGTGGCACAGATGACTGGTGCAGATCAGACCCAAGAGAAAGAAATGCAGTCCTTCAACCCTCTGCCTCTTGTTTAAGTGGCAATCGAGTAGACCTCAACAAATTGTCGCTAGGAAGAGGGCCTTCAGCTTTCACCAGGCAGGCATCGACAAGTACCAGGGCGGACATTTCCTCTCCATCCCCACCTCTTCATCCACGTTCTCCTCCTCCTCTTGCAGTAATTCCAGCGCAAAGCAACAATCCTTCCAGTGACTCCGGATTCACACATGAGGCCATCCATTCAAACCTCTCGCGGCCAAATCAGAACCACATTCATGCTGTCAGCTCAATCCCATCACAATTGGATCCTCTCAACAATTACTCGCAAAGAGGCCGGGAACTAAAACGCAGTTCCAGTAATGTCACCAATAGCTCTGGTAGTATGGAGGTTCTTTTTGAAAAGCCCAGCAGGAGCCAAAGCCAGCAGCGCTTGTCACCATCTGTGCCCCAGCAAGGAGAAACCAAAGTCCAGAGAAGGCCAACAAGAAAGAGGCTCTCCAAGAGTTATTCCCACGGCTCAGTGTCATCCCACACCACGTGCTGGTCTTCGGGCTCCAGGATCGACAGTCGGAGGGCTTCTGTGGCATTTCCTTTGCAGAAAGATAATAAACAAACGAAGAGCTCGCAAAAACTGGACACCAGTCCTTGGAGATGCAATGGACCTTTCAGCTATTGTTTCTTTAAGCGGAAAAGTGAGGGAGATGACGATGACAGCGAGTGGGACGCACAGAGACGAAGCCGTGGTGGGAGCAACCTTGATCACGCCTGCTTTGCATCCTCTGCCATCTTCCCGTGTGGCTCGGCAGTCGATGCAGCCGGAGAGCAGCTGTACAGTGAGGTCCTTAACAACATGAGCTTTAGCGACCGCCTGGCCCGAGTCAACGCTCTCAAAGACCGCATGTACAGCTTCCCTTCCGGCTTCACGGATGTCCGGCGTGACGCCGGTGAGCTCATTGCCCTGGTGAGGTCCAGCATAGGACGCTGCGATCGTGGTGTCCAAATGCCAATGCAGGAAGTGTCGCATTCCAAACAACTGCTTTCAGTGGAGTCCAAAGAGTTAGGCCGGGCGTGCAGGCGGATGGCGCAGGCGCACAGCAGTCCAGAAGAGATGCTGCTAGCTGTGACGTGCAGTTTCCAAGTGCTGTGTTGTCTCTGTGAAGCTTGCATGTGTCTCGTAAAGGGACTCAGTACCGCTGCCTCACACCAACAGAGGGAGGTTGTTGCAAAAGTAGATGAGGTCGTTATGAACTATATCTGTTTACTCAAAGCAGCCGAGGCTGCAACTGTGGGGGCGCCAGGAGAGCACAGTGTCAAGGCCTTGGTGAGACATTCGAGTAGCACGTCCGCCATCGCTAATGCACTCACACGCTCTCTTAAAACGCTGCTTAACAAATAGAGTTTCCTTCACTCATTTTACGGTCCAGGTGTGGCCTATGCTGTCAGCAGATGTCTGTTTTTAATCTTCTGGTACTTTTTGATGCTAATGTTTTTCGCCAGTGCAACAAATAAAATGAAAAAAGAAGTCTTCACTTCAATAGATTTTGATTCATTTTCCAAACCATTTTATCCTCACTAAGGACGTGGGGGTGCTAGAGCCGAACCCAGCTGTTTATGGGCGCTCGGCAGGGCACACCCTAAAGCGGTAGTCAACCAATCACAGAGCATATAGAGTCGAACAATAATTTGTGCTCACACCTATGGAAAATTTCCAGTGTTCCATCAGCCTGCCATGCATCTTTTTGTAAAGTGGGAGGAAAACTAAGGACCCAGAGAAAAGCCACACAGGCCCAGGGAGAAGATGCAAACTCCACACAGGAACGCCGGAGCTGGAATTGAACCTAGTACTTTTGCACTGTGAAGTTAGCGTGCTAACCACTCGACTAGCAGGCCACCCTAGATTTATTTTTATGTCAATCTAAGCCATAAGGTTGATGACCTTTTTATATGATATAAAGGATGTACACTTAGAAGACCATTTATTTACTCGTGCAATATGTCATTTAATTTTCATATA
This sequence comes from Hippocampus bargibanti, assembly GCF_051943395.1. Lineage (NCBI taxonomy): Eukaryota > Metazoa > Chordata > Actinopteri > Syngnathiformes > Syngnathidae > Hippocampus > Hippocampus bargibanti. The sequence continues at coordinate 344,731 of NC_142734.1, read as the reverse complement.
CAAACATTTTATATACATGTACACATTTGGTATACTGTAATCCAATCTTGTTTTGCAGCAGTAATTCCAGTCAGTTCATTCAATGCAGTTGTTGCCACTAATGCATAAGATATTGAAATTCCACAAATGCAAGTAAAGTGTTGGGAGATCTATTTAATGTACACAATTCAACGTTATTCAACGTATTTGTGAAAGTGAACAAACAAGTTCTTCTAACCTTGCAGTCTGAGAGCAAGGATCTACTGGAAGAGATTTAAGAAAGTATTGCTACAAGTTCAGCACATGTAAGAGTACTTGATATTTCCTCACTTTTTTATTTTCTAGAATTATAAGTATTACACACTAATGCAAAAAAAATCGATCCTATTTCTTTTGGGCTATGTATGCTTTAAGGTTGTTTTTGCTACATGCAAATTATTTTGACCTTTCTGTGCATCTGTTTTGGGATCACCTTTGTGCTCGAAAGTGTAACTCAACACTATGTATCTATTGCAGTGATGTCTGATGACAAAATAGTGAATATTTTTTTTTTTTTTTTTTTGGGGGGGGGGGGGGGGCGCTAATTCACAATCCTATTAAAACCAAAATATTGAAAACAAATGGTGTGCCTTTGTGTTCACATGAGACTAGAGTGTCAAACAGGGGTGCTCACACTTTTTCAGCATTGGAGCTACTTTTGAAATACAAAATTGTATTAAGACCTGCCAAAAATTTAAAAGGTTATGATCGTTGAAAGTGTAATAAAGAACGAGGTCACAGATTTTCATTGTTTTAACTGTGTCATTACAGGCCGAAAATCCCCTCAGATTTCGAAAAATTAAAAATTCCATTCCGTATTTCCTTATTTTTTTTTGTCATAGAACAATAATCTATACATCGTTTGAAAGCTATTTAAATGCACTTTAATACGGTATTAGAAAATGTGTGATGAATTTCTTTCTTTTTTTTTTACATGGTCTTCTCTAGTATTTTTCCCAAAAAGTGTTTGATGTACAATTTCACTGAATTGTCTTTCATTGTACCAGAGTCAAGAACCCAAAAGCCTGACCTCATACCTCCACCTAGTGGCGTTCAAAGTGAGTAACACCCTTTTCTTTGTGTCGCGGTGGACATAAATACTGTACAGTGAGTGATGCATCAGCTCACGAACTGAATTGGTTCCCAGAAAGTGTGTGTAAGTTGAAAAGTTCGTCTGACGAACATTTATTTCCCATAAGAATCCATGAGAATAATCCGTTCCCAGGTCCCCATAAAATATAAATTTCTACTAAATAAGCCTTAAAACTACACAAAATAGACCTTATTTTATGTATAATAAATGTGCTATTGTATTGTAATTAAAGAAATAAACTGCGCTGTATAATCAAGTCGTTTTGTTGACCTTTGTGATGGTTGTCGATGTAGTTTGTCTCTTGATGACATCCGAGTGAAGTTGCCGTGCTTTCTCTGCGATAATACCCTCACTCACACTGTCCCCTGGTAGCTGTTTTTCGTGAATACAAAATCAACAGAAGTTTTTCAACCTCTTCTATTGCCTGAGACCGTTGCTTAGACAACACAGAAACACCCTTAGCCACACGTAGCAATGGTCGACTTAGCATGCTGGTACTGGGACGCTAAGTCACACAAACGCACACCTCGTTGGTGTTTTTCGATCATCTCCTTCTTCTATGCTTGACCGTGATTTTCTTTTGTGTCCTCTTCGGCTTCACACTGGCCTGTGGTGGGGTCTTTTTCCCTCCCATAATAGCAAAAATACTCCACTCAATAACAATTAATATATAATAATAATAATAGCCAAGACTACATGCTCACGAATTGAATGTTCGTGAGGCGAAACGTTGGTGAGCTAAAGCGTTGGTAAACCGAGGTATCCCTGTACATTATAGAATGCGATTATTATTTTTCAAATGTAAATTTTGATGATAGAAATGTAGCAATCCGACTGAGAAAGCTGTCATCCAGATCTTGAAATCATGACTGATTTTGTGTCTGTTTTTGAAGTGCCACTTTCATAGGTAGTCCTAACGCAAAGTGCTCGATAGGGAGCAGAAAGCTCACCCAGGTTTGAATTGAGGGGGCACCACATTGTAAACGTCCCCATTGTCGGACGAATAAAGGTTTTCTGATTCTGATTTGTTTGAATAAAGCAACCCCCCGGGGGCCCCCACCCAAGTCATGGTTTTAGCCTGTGCCACCATGAGACGGGCAGACTGTTTTTGTCTGAGAATCACAGATGGTGTTACAAATCTAATCCTCTTTTGACGACATGAATCCTGCCCATTTTTCTCAATCCCCCCACCTTCAACGTTCTTGTAAAATTATACAATGACAGAATAACCATTATTATTGACCATTACTGTGCTAATTACAATATAACTTATAATGTCTAAGTGGCTCAATAATGACTAAACGCAAGGTCTTATCTTAGGGTCTCTTCCTTCCTTTGAAAGCAATCAGTCATGAATTTGCCGTTTTATTTTGAAGGGCTAGATCGATGTCAATAATAATACATTTCATTTCTAAGCGCCTTTCAAAATTCTCAAGGTCACTTTACAGTCGCAGGATAAGTTTTTTTTTCCGTGGGTGAGCAGCGGCAGCCACACGCGCCAGCGTTCACTAAACCCAGAAGTAACTCAAATAGATAGAAAGCTAGCTATCTATCCAATCGTTAGCCAACAGATACCTAGCTAGATAGGCCAGCCAGCTATATAATGAATAGACGTAGCTAGATGTACAGTAGATGTATTTCGATTTACGACCATTTCGATTTATGACCGTTTGGTCGCAAGTCGCATGTTACCCGTACCTGAAAAGGAAGGTCTTATCTTACGGTCTCTTCCTTCCTTTGAAAGCAATTAACCATGGCTTTTTATTTTGAAGGGCTAGATTAAATCGCTTCCGGCTTGACTGTGTCTGCACTCACACAGTGACAATCTGAGGTGCTCTTCTTATCTGGGATCTTCAGGAGCAAGAGAGAATGCTCCATACCTCTTTTTTTTTTTTACATACACAATTGATCTTTGTATTTGGGATGCGTCCACGTAGGTAAGAAAAAGCTTCTTTGAATTTCTGAAGAAACTATTGGGAAGGCCAACATAATCAGCTGAGACTTATTTTAAGGGATAAAGGGCTGACGGAGGGAAGAGGACTAGCGTTTAATCTCTTTTGCTTTATTCATGACCACCATGCCATCGAACATCTTAACTACAATCATTACTTTTTAACCAAATCATGATTACGGCCAACCAAGTCGGGTTACATCATTACTTCATGAATGGAGTTACAGCGATACCTTGGCTTACAAACTTAATTGGTTCCCAGACAGGGTGTGTAAGGCGAAAAGTGTGTATCCCCAAAATTAATTTCCCATAGGAAACCATTAAAATGAGAATAATCCGTTCCCAGGTCACGATAAAACATACTTTTCTACTTTCTAATTTTATAAGCCTTAAAACTACATCAAATATACTTTTTTTATGTATAATAAATGTGCGATGGTATTACAATTAAAGAAATAAACTGTACTGTATAATAAAGTGGTTTTATTTACCTCTGTGATGGTCATTGATGGCTTGATGGAATGGTTGATAGCTCTTTGCATCAAGTGTCTCAAGGAGCAAACAACCTGCACAAGCCATCTGTACACTTGATGCAAAAAGCTATCAACCCAGCTTAACAGAACACAATTGATGAAGAACAAGGTAAAATTATCGCAGAGAAAGCACCTCCAAGGGATCATTCCTCAAGATGGTGAAAGAAGAAGGCTATGTTCCTCATCAAGTGTTTAATGCTGATGAAAGCGGCCACTTCATTCCATCAAGCCATCAACGACCTTCACAAAGGTCAATGAAACCACTTTATTAGACGGTACAGTTCCTTTTTTTAATTAACAATTATTATACATAATATAAGCTATATTTTGCTTAGTTTTAAGGCTTAGAAAATTAGAAAGTAGAAAATGATGTTTTATGGGGACCTGGGAACGGATTATTCTCATTTTAATGGTTTCCTATGGAAAATGTATTTTTGCGATACACACTTTTCGCCTTACACACTCTGTCTGGGAAGCAATTAAGTTTGTAAGCCAAGGTATCACTGTATGAGCAAAAAAGGGTTTGGTTTCCTTCCAGATGAGTGTCCAGGTAGGTGGCTGAAGTTAAGTCATTTATGATTTTTAACTGAGAAGAGGCTGAAAATCGGTGGCTTTTCTGCTGAGTCGTGTGTCAAAACAATTTTCAACGATGCAATGAAAACTAGCACATTTTGTGCATGACGTCCTGTCACATGGGAGTGTCACAATCTTGTCTGTCCTCACCATAGCAACCTCCCTCTTCCTTCCACACACAGCTTGTTAAGAAGGCTTAGCTTTCTATCATTAGCTTCACCGCCTTCCACCACCCTCCTCCCTCCTCCACGTTCCTGATTAGTGACTGCCATTTTCATGGAGGAGCTGAACAAGAATATCAGTTCAAGACTCAAAAGTGCAGAGACGCGATAGCTTGAACAAAAATAGCTTCAAACTTTTTATTTGACTCAACCAATCAAACTTTTGGGAGGGTGAAGATCGTTCACTTATGGCAATCTGGACCATGATTGCTAAAAATGTGAGTGGCATTTATTTTTATTTGTATCATTGTTGTTCTTATGATTTGGTATATAGGTGCAAAATGTGTGTGAAATGCATAAAAAGGTAGCCACAGTTAGTGAAAACTGAAATTCATCTCAATTGTTGTATTCTGGTTAGATTTGAGGAAGTAAGTTTTTAATTAATAATCAATTGTCAACACTATGTGGGCTGGTGTGTTTAATAATAATAATAATACATTTCATTTTCAGCACCTTTCAAAGCTCACAAGGACACTTTACAAACACAGACAAGCATAAGTACGATAATAAATAAAATACAATAACAAATGGAATACAATAAATAAAATACAGTTCTAAATGGAAACAAGAGAAAGAGCCACACATAAATACGTGGTTACTTGCTAGTATTGTTTTTGAACAACAAAAAAAGCCTCTGTTGACTGTTTGTCAATACATCTTATTAGCGGATGTTCTCACCTGAATCCTCAAGTCAACCGACTAGCTAAAGGACATGATTATACGGAAAGAGAAAACGTGACTGAAAAATAGTCATACCTTGGCTTACGAACTTAATTGGTTCCCAGACAGAGTGTGTAAGGCGTGAAGTGTGTATCCCAAAAATTAATTTCCCATAGGAAACCATAAAAATGAGAATAATCTGTTCCCAGGTCCCCATAAAACATCATTTTCGACTTTCTAATTTTCGAAGCCTTAAAACTACACAAAATATACCTTATTTTATATATAATAAATGTGCTATGGTATTGTAATTAAAGAAATAAACTGTACTGTAAAATAGTCATTTTATTGCCCTTTGTGATGGTCATTGATGGAATGGAGTGGCCGGTTGCATCAGCATGAAACACTTGATGAGGAACGTAGCCTTCTTCTTTCACCATCTTGAGGAACGATCCCTTGTAGGTGCTTTCTCTGCCATCATTTTACCTTGTTCCTCATCAATTGTGTTGTGTTTAGCTGGGTTGATAGCTTTTTGGATCAAGTGTACAGTTGGCTTGTGCGGGTTATTCATGGAGCCTGATTGATGGAAATTTTAACCTTGCAGTCTACACTCTGCCTTTCAACTATCAGAGTTTAAACGAGTCCAAATTTCACTATTTTCTATCCATTTTGTCACTATCTGTCTGCCTGTCTCCTTAATGTTTAAACCACCTCCCCTCACTGCTGCGTTCTTGACCAATCACATGGCTTTAACCGACGAGTGGGGGCAGGGAATAGAGGACCACAACAAGCCGTCTGCCGTTTACTTATTGGAGAACGGGCTCGTTCGCGAACGACACATCACTCATTGTGGCAGCTCCGTCCGTGTGTATCCTGAAAAATAGTTTGTATGCCAAGGTAAAATTTTCATCAATTGAGCGTTTGTAAGCCAAGGTGTTCGTAAACCGAGGTAATCACTATATCTTGAAATCAATCACTCCATTCACCATTGCTCTTCATTACAACCCTCAGGTGTGTTTGAGAGAACAGCATGCAGACTGTCCAAGGAGCGAGGTGGCACCCTTCGCACAAGTCTAATCATGCGTCGGAACCCAGGCCTCCACCACCTTCCAGCTCACGCCTCGCCTACGTGGAGACAGCTACGCCAGCTAAGAGGATCACTTTCTACCCAAGTGGAGACAGCCAATTTGGTAGCGTCAGGATGGCCATCCACAAGCGCAGCTTCAAATGCTTTGATGCCCTGTTGGATGACCTTTCGCAAAAGGTTAGTAGGACAAGTAGCAGGTATCAAAAGAGGGACCGTCGTCCCCCAAAACAATGGGATTAGTTATGCACAACGTTCCCCTTTTTTTTTAACTTCACCATGGATGGAATACTGCTGAGTCTATTTTAGCCTTCCGGAAGAACCAACCAATAACACCAACATGAATCATATTGTATCTCTGTGTAGATGCCCCTTCCATTTGGTGTTCGGACTGTGACCACACCCCGCGGCACACATGTTATCAAACATCTGGAGGAACTCCAGGATGGGGGTTGTTACCTTTGTTCTGACCAGCGCCAGCCAAAACCAATCAACATGGAGCATGCCAATAAAGCTCGAAGCACTTGGCACCTTCACGATCGCAAAGCCGCTCAACCAGAAACTCTGCCCATGTCTTCATCTGGACATCTACCTCACAGACATCGACGGATCCTTCTGATTAAAAACGCCGAGCCAGGGATGCGGCGGAGTGTGATCCTGAGCAAGAGTTCAATCCGAAGTATGCGGGCCTTTCTTGAGGAGGTGTCTGAGGTCATGCAGTTCCATGTCCGAAAAATGTATACTGCAGACGGACGCAGGGTAAGAAATGAATCTTACTCTTATACTTGAACAGTCACCAACAACCTCAATATGGAAATGCATTTTGTATCGCTGTGAATGTAAACAAACAGACTGTGGCCACATTAAAACTAATAAATTACATTTTGGACTAGACTTAAAAGTGTGCGTGTCCCTAGGTTGACAACATTCAAAGTCTGATGACCTTCCCTGGAGTTTTGGTGTGTGTCGGCAGAGAGGCCCTCAGTCCCTTGTTGATGAAGATCCTGCAGAATAGTTCTGAAGAAAAACTGCCAGGTTTGAGCAACAAGTCTCCCGGGATTGGTCCCAGGACTCCTGGAAATGGGGCTCGATCCCCCGCTGTTCCAGAAGCAAGATCACCACCGCATGGAGCTCAGTCCAGAGCCAGTGAGTGCAGTGAGGGACATGAGAGCAGGAAAAGTGGTAGGCTATTCGTTCTTGCCACATACAGTTTGTTAAGACACACAGAGCTAATTGCGGTTTGATTTTTTTTTTTTTTTTTGACTCTGATTTCAGTTAATTTTGGTCTGGAAACAAGAAAGAGCATCATTCACCCTCGGTCTGATTCATCTGCCCGCTCCACTCGATTGTCTTTGTCTTCAGAGAAGTCCTTTGGGAACGGTATAAGAGCACACTCGCAACACAGACCGGCTCTTCTGAATGACGACATTGAAAAGCGTGTCCTAGTCAACAAAGATGGCAGTCTCTCTGTGGAGATGAGGGTGCGTTTTCGCCTCCGCAATGATGAGACCTTGCAATGGTCCACACAGATCGGAAAATCTCACTCTCTGCCCAGTGACGCCTGCCCTCCAAGCCATGCCCACCCCTCGTATTTACAAAACGGTCCATCTGAGAGCTGCTCTGACTGTGCAACTGTTGACACAGATTATATGGATGACTCCAATCAATCTCTCCATCATGCATTGCAAGTGAGCCAGTGTCACTGCTGCTACCAAATGCAAGAACAGCAATACAACCTCTGGGAAAATCCAATACACAGTCATAAGCAACCACATGTCCCATCCCCATGTATGTCGAGCCAAACCCACACGACGGTAAGACACACACATTCCTCTGGCTCTTCCTCTTCTTGTAGCTCAGTGAGAGTAGTTCGTTGCCAGGCAAAACTCTCCAACTGTGGAAGAAGTTCGCATTCAGAGCAGAGCCAACTTGTCCAAGAGGAAACCTGTGTCATGGAATCTCTCGAGCATAGATCAGACGCGGGGGATATTGAAAACACTAATTTAGAACTGTGTATGATGAGTAGGTGCTCCAGCCGCGGTGAAGTGGTCACCCTGAATGACAATGCAGGATCTCCTAGCAACAGGCCGGTGATGGATAAGTCGATGGAGGAAGAGGTGCCTCAACCACTGTCCAGAGTCAGCAGCTCATCACATGTACTGCAATCATTAAAAGAAGACCAAGATGTTGATGATGACCTGCCACCGAGCGCTTCACAATGCTCCCACAGAACTGGGCCATCACCGAAAGCTCCATTGAACAACAATCAGCCAATCAACCACTCGACTGAGCTCAACGAGCCAAATGACCAGACAAGTCAAGCAAATAGAACAGCGTCTGCTGCCACCTCGTGTCTGTGTGAATCTGTGATGAAAGAGCAAACTCTCATATTCAGCTCAAATGTAAGCAGAGCTTCTTGTATCTCCACCAAACTTGTGAACCAAGCACGTGAGAGTGAAGAGATAATCAACATTGTTAAAGCGTCATCTGGCATTTCTGGATTGTCTCGAATGTCAAGTGTGTGTCCTCACTGCGGGGGCTACAAACGGGCAGTCACCTCTAATCGTAATAGTAGAGCTTCAGGGAAAACATGTCACACTGCTCAGGCCCATTCAAAGTCGCATTCACCTATCCAAAAGCAAGAGAGTACAAATGACTGTCCGAACGATGATGCTGTGTCTACCCAATCCAATAAAAGCAATCTCACAGGACAGAGATCTGCCATAACCGATGTCCTGAAAAGACAAAAATCCAGTGCCGCATCTAGGATGTCCAGTCCTGAGCCAAAAGAAGAAGAACAAGAAAAAGTCAGCTCAATCTTAAGCCACAAATCCAACACATCACATAAATCTGTTGATGATGATGTCACCGGCGAAAATAACATCGAGAGAAGTGCCAGTGCTATGTCAGTTCTGTCGAACAAATCTCGCAAGTCCAATTTGAATGGCACAGTTGAAGGTTCCACTGTCACAACAACAGAGAGAGGCGCAAAATCTGGCATAGCAACTAATACTGTCTTGCATGTCAAGAAGTGTCCATCTGACAATGCAGCTCTGGAAGACAGTCAATTTCATAGCCATCTTTCTTTAAATTCAAATGTTTTGATCAACTCTGACACGGAAGAGAGATCCAATAGCGTCCTCTCAATGACATCATCAAAGTCAGATATTTCAGGAAAGTCCAAGATCTCACCCCGCAGGTCCCACAACACTCAATTGGCAAAAGATGAAACTGTGGCGGTAGAACCAAATGAAATCGAGATGTGCCTGGAAAATCCAGACATTGAAAGCAACAAACAAGACTATCCGACAGCTGAAGAACGTGCGGCCAATGCTTTGCCTGCTAAATCAACAACCAGTGTCTCAAACTGCACACGAGATTGTCCCAAAATAATGGAATCCAATGATTCCTCGATTGAAGTGAATGGAAATGGCTTAAACGAAGATAAAGAGCGGACAGCCAGCCCCATATCTATAAAGTCGAAATCTTCATTGAGCCCTTCTCCCTCTCAGAAGTCGGGTTCTGCCAAGACTCTAAAATCAACATCCCAAAAACCAAATGTGATCACCATTGAAACACCACCAGGGGTTGATGGGTTCCATGATGAAATGGAGACAGCATCAAAAACTGTTGACGGTGAAGAGATGGAAGGAAGAAATTCACAAAGTAAAACCTCTGAACGCTCCTATGGTCAAATGTTGAGAATACGCTCGTCCCATTCGCGGAAGGTTAGAACTGCATCGCCTGGCAGTTCTAATGATAAGCCTTCTTCCAAATCTCTAAGTTTTCAATGTAGATGTATTGGAACTTCAGCATTTGCAGCAACGAATCAGAGAGACCAAATTGAACTAAATGAAGGGGAGGACTCAAGAGACACCGAGCCATCCGGGTCAGTGTCTCTTGGACTGCCAGATGACCAGGAAATGTGTGACACAGACAGCTGCAAGTCCTGCATTTCATTCCACGCTGCCAACCACACCAAGGATGGCGTAAGGGCAGAAACTCCAAATGTCCACTTAATATTATCTCAAAATTCCAAAGTCAATGAGAGTCCCAGAGCAATCGATATTCCTACTATTGATGCACCTGTTCCTGGTGGGGATGTTGACAATCACCAAAACGCAAATATTTGTGCCAGCCCAGCCTCAAGCGCCAACACTCAAAGAATCAATGACAATAGCACCTCATCTTCACGGTCATCGCTTCGTGCAAATGTTCAAAATTCTAAGCTTGCTCAACAACCTGATGGAGATTTAACAACTGTTGATTCTGACAGGAGTAGCTCGAAAAAGTCAGCAAGAACAACCAAAGAAAAAGACAAAAGCCTCAACAACAACGCAGCTAATGCAAACTCTGGTGGACTCAGTCCCCTCGCACGTGACTTGGCAGCTGATTCGAATGTAAATGAAAAATGTACTTTGGAAGCATCTGACAGTGCCAGCGTCCAATCTGTCAAAACATCAAATTCTACAAAGAAATGCATCTCAGTCATATCCTCAAGACAGAGCGACTCCAGAGCTTGTACTAAAGAGACGACACATGGTGAAAGCACCGTTTCTGCTGATGACCTTGTCAAGGGAACTAAGGCAGCACATCAACATTGTCCGCAGTCAAGTAAAGCGAGCAAAGTCAGCAGCAAACAGAATTTTGAGAAAAACAAAAGACATCAGAAGGATCAGGCTGAGGGGACGGAAGTGACCCCGGCGTGTCTACCGAACGCGTCCCCTAATGAAGTGGTCAGTGATTGGTTGCGCGGTATTCCTTCTAACACCAACATGATTGCTTTTGATGAGCTCATTGAGGATGTGCATGGTAAAGAATTGTTGGTTAAAGCTGAAGCAGAGGTAGCAGGATCAAAAGAAGAACTTTCCGAGGAAGATAAGTTAGAGAAGATGGATAAAGAAGTTGGGGGTGATCAAAAAGAAGAAAAAGGCTGTTTTGCAGCAAATGAAAACGAAAATACAGATCTGGCGACAGGTGTTGGTACAATAAAAGCTTCTCACCAAGCCAACGCTTCATGGATTAGTGGAAAGGCATTACCCAAGGAATGGCGCTCTTCAGCTGCAGTGATGAAGGTTCTTCTCAGCTCCTCTCTGGGACGATGTAGAAGCTTGCCTGAGGTACAGTAGAAAAAAACCAAACAAATTATGACTTTGTCTGGAGTGTAACATTCATTTTTCTGTTTATACAAGAAGTAATATACATTGTTAGAACTTCTTGTGTTCTACAGGTTTCTCCAGTTTATGGCCGAAGGCTCAGCACGTCAGCCAGGGGCCTCCTGGACTGTTTGGCCCAGCTTCAGCTGATTGAACCCGTCAGAAGTCAGAGCTGCAACAAACATGAGGGCATAAACCCTGAGTACAGTGACATTATAGCCATTCTCCAGTCCCTTTGGCTCACTGAACCGAGGGACGTTGAGCCCAAGGATACTGGTATCGATCAAGCGACCCCACCAAGGTCCTCATCAGGCGTAGGCATGAGCAGTGGATCTGGTGGCTCGGGAAAGGACCAAGACAATCAAGTCGGAGAAGAAACCCTCCCCACAGACTCTTCACATGATGATGAGGCAGGGAGGAGGGTTTCGGTGGAGAGAATAGAACCACACATCCTGGAAATTAAGACTGAGGTAGAACAACCTTGGCACAGTCAGAACCAAAGTCAAGTCCCCTCAATTCTCGAAAATCTGAAAGATGTAAACCCGTCATCATTTGACAAAAGCTCTGCCAATAACAGCTCCAACTCCACCTCAGCCACACCACCAACTGTTTTGCAAGCAGCATTGTCAAATAAACCATCCCAAGATCCCGATCCAGTATGGGTCTTGCACCTTCTGAGGAAGCTGGAAAATGAATTCATGAACCACTACATTGATGCCATGGGAGAGTTTAAAGTCCGTTGGGACCTTGAAGACAGCCGCATCTTGGACACAATGATCGCAGAGCTAAGGGACGAGGTTAGCCGACGAATTCAGAGCAGCATTAAACGGGAAATGAGTAATATCCACAGTCGATCTGGTCGATGCGGGAAGTCACCACGCCCTCCAACGGGGGCAAATTTATCCAGGGAGTCCACCATGACAGAGAAACGACGACGGATGCTGAAGGTAAATTCAACTTAAATTCTTCTGTAGTCTTTCTTGTTTTTTATTGATCCTTTCAGAAAGGTTTTGCATGATTGCAATTTACAAGTTGTTGCTATTGTCAGTAGCCGTATACAGGTAACATCCGAGTTCCGACTGGGTTCCGTTTTTTTACGACGGTCGTAAATCGAAAAGCATTCAAAATGGCCGACGCGAGGTTTATACGACAGAATAGTATACGATGTCAATCGTTTTTAAAGAACATTTTTGTTGAACACTATTATAGATATTATAACTTTTAGTGTCATTTTTATCATTTTATATTTCGTATTATCCATTTTTATTACTGTGTCGTTCTGCTGACTCAAATACGCACGGCTTCCCCCGCATACGCGCTGTTGAAAAATCGCTCTCCCTGCTATCGGAGAAGCCAGAAGAGGTTGCCCAACACACACGCTCGGCGGACGCCTAATGAAAAAAGTCTGAAAGAGGCAGTGGCGGCGTGGGCCCGACGTGGCGTTCTCGTCGCGCCGATCCCGAGCGCCGGCGTCGGGGGAACCCTCGACCCGAACGCTGATCCCCACCCCCTCGGCGTCGGTGGTCACTCCCACCCGCCAGTGCCATTGTGACAGATGGCTGCCCGAAATAGTCGTACGTTTGTGAAGAAACAGTTATTTTGTATCCTCATTTTGTGCAATGCTGTAATATTCGCTGTTAAGATAAATGAGGCATGCTGAATGTGAGACTAATAAAGGCATATCCAATCCAATCCAATCCAATCCAATGTTGAGCGGATCTGGCAACGCAGCCACAACACTACATATGGTCCTTTGACAGCGATTAAAAAAATTGTTCTTATACAATGCTGAGAGAAGCGGTCGCTCTCTGTGCTCCGGCAAATAAACATCCTCCTTGTTCAATCTAAAGAAGAAGGGCCATCTCGAGTCTTATTCTACCAAATGCTTTGCAAACACGCTTCAGATCTCAACAGAGTTGCCACCGTCGCGGTCCCAGCCGTAAAATTAAAAAAAAGGGTCTGCCGGTCGTGGTCGTCAGTACGGGTGGTCTTAACTCGCACCGGTCGTAAATCAGATGTTACCGGTATATTCTGACTGCTAACTGGCTAACATGGTCGTTGGCAAAAATGTATTGAACATGCTAGATTTTGCATGATTTTTCTTTCGAAATGTCGACATTGGATTGTTTCATTATCAGGTCATGAAGAACCAGTCTGTCAAATCTGCCGATTCCTTCAGCGATAGCGAGATGACCCCCGACTTCAGCGATCAACGAAGTGATGACGAATACTGTCCTTGCGATGCTTGCGTCCGCAAAAAAATCGCAGCGCGGCCTCTCAAAATGAAAGTGGCAGCAGCTGAAGCACCTGTGATGATGGAGTTTGATCTCCTCAAAATTCTTCAACTCAGAAAGACCCCAGGACCTGTCCCTACGTCTGCGCCACAGCTTAGAGATAGGGACGATAGCAGTGTTGACGTAGAAGAGGAAGTAAGAAGTTTAGAGGTTGTACAGGAGGAAGAGGAAGACGACGAATCCAGTGAAGAATTCAAAACTGAGGGGACAGTTCCTGACGAAGATGAGGAGGATCCTGGTGTAGAGGTGAAACAAGAAGAATATAATGAAGAAACAGGGAACGGAAAAGGACGAGACTCACAGATCAGTGCTGAGAAAGAGTGCGCAAGCAAAGAAGCACCAGATGAATCGGACCGAACCATTGATAACATGGAAGGAGAAAAGGGCGAGGACCTTGAAGATGACACCAAGACAGGTAAAGGAACAAAATATCATGGCGAGAAGGGCGAGAGCCCCCAGGAAGATGGAGGAGAAACCACTGGAAGAAGTGAACACGTAGTGGATGCTGAAGATGAAGATTGCACAGAGGACTCTAGAAATCCGGATCATGAAGAATGTACAACCTCGGATCATAAGGGAACCGCCAATGCTTCCGCTGGAGAAGATGATGAAGATCTGGAGGAGGAGAAGAATCACATTGGAGAGTCTCAACAAGAAGGTGCGTCGCCGCAGCGTGAAAGAACATCATCAAAGGTCAGTACGCATTGGTCACTTCAATGGAGAACACGGGAAGATTGATTTTGGAATGGCAGCCTTGTCTCATGACAATTATTTTCTTTCTTGAACCGAAAGGGTCATAGTTCAAGCGGTAATATCTACATGACCAACGACGAGGAAGCTGATGTTGAAGACTGCGAAAGTGACGCGAATGGTCCAAATGACACCAGGGCGGCTGATTCAAGAAACAAAATGGAGACAAAAGAGGTGGAAGAAGGCACAACAGCGGCTGCTTCCGTGTTGCATCAGATCACCAAGACCTCAGTTGAGTCCTTATTGGGTTCCTTGGAATCCTCGGAACTGAAATCCTGAACAAGACTTTGCACAGGGAGTCTCATTCACATATCCATTAGAAGTCAACGCACCAAAACACTTGATGCACTTTATGTCTCGGCTTTTGGGAGTCCGACGTCAAACTTGAAACTACGATCATTTCTAAGGAACGCAGAATTAGTATGACATGAGTCATGTTTTGCATTTCATATTTTAAATGATTCGGCGGACCTTTTCGATAGAGTCGGTAGTTTTTATTTCTTTATTATTTTTCCATTTTTATTCTGCCATATGTTACCGACACGATGGTTCCACAACTAGTTGCTGTCAGAGATGATCGGTCGGACACCGTGAACAAAGGCTCCAACACAGGAAGATTGACTTTTACTGCCGGCAGGTGACGTAGTCGTTTGTGACCGACGTCCAACCTCTGCAGCCCTCTGCCAAGTTATTTATTGAGAAATTTAAGTGACAAATTAGTAAAACGTAGTCTTCTTGATTTGAATAATACACCCCTGGACGTCCCAAGCATCGACATCCATAAACCAACAGAACATAGACATTTTAATGGGTTGTCTTTCCATGAACTGATAGATTTATAACCAGGCTGATGACCTCTTCCTGTGAAGGACTTTACCAAGTCCTAAATTATGTCCTTTGAAGGACTTTACCAAGTCCTAAATTATGTCCTGTGAAGGACTTTACCAAGTCGTAAATTAGTCCAAAACCACATTTCCTACATGATGACAGTTTAACAGACTGCGTCTGTTCACCTCAGATTGACCCCATATTTTCTGCGCTTCCATTGTGGGCCTTCTAAGCATGAAACTTTGAAATATGATAACTTCTATTCTGTCTATTATCTATCAGTTGCTAAAATGTCAAAACATGACGCGCTGTTTATGAGTTTAATGTCATTATTTGAAATAGATGGGAGACATTCAACAAAGTACTGCATGTGTAGTTATTGACTTTGATATCCAGTCACGCAAATGTTATTACGCGGTGTATCCGAAACAGTTAGAAGCTTTAATAAAGTGTCAGCGCCATATAGTATTATCAAAACTGTCACGTTACTGGAGGTCCTTTTCCGGTTAGTATTTGCAGTATTATAAATATGTGAAATATATATTTTTTTAAATGAACATACCTGTCAACCTGCGAGACACTGTGACCTTACTAACGGCTCCGTTTTCCCTAACTTACTGAGAAGAAAAAACATACACATGTCATGTTTCATTGCGCAATTTTACTAAACAAATTTCACATGTAAGCATGAATACTTTGAACAAGTTCCAACATATTTCTAGCAATAATCAAGGATGTTCTTTGTTGGAGAGCATTGACCGGGAACGTTTCTTCTCTGAACTTTGGTTTCTACTCGAGACTTTTCGCACAGACTTGTTTTCTCCGTGGTCGACTTGGCTTTTCACCAGTAGTGATATTTGTTATCGTTAACATAACTGCTAATATTTATATTGACGGAAAGGGAATGGAAAATACGTATCTCAAAATTATATTGAACATTTCCCGTACAAACTTTCTCGTATGCCATAAACATCTAAAAATGTGCACACAAAAAAATCATACAAAATACGGGCGGGCGACAGGTATGTAAAAAATGTGATTTGAGTGTCACGATTGTCCATCAGAGGTGAACTCACTGTGAGATCTTCACATGCGGCATATTCATTTGGGGAACGCATCAGCAGTGGTGTGGACCAGCAGTGTCGCTTGTGTTTACTGATGGCTAACTGATGCCTTAGCGTTGCCATGGTGACACAGTTGGACTGTGGCTCCATGGAAACGAGGCCGTGCTCGGGTGGATTCTCTCCATGTTAACTCTGCAGAGACGTTATGTGTGTGGCTCAATGCCGTCACAAGAGTGGCCCGCCGGTGTACTGGCAGGCATTTTGACGTAAATACCTGCAGAAATATTGTATCAACATGGATGCATCTGGACCGAGCACCGAAGATATAGAAAGTCCAGGCTAATACAAAGTACAAATACCAGTTGACAGCGTCCCGTTTTCGTACCCGCTGTCCTAAAGAAGGAAGTGGTGGAAGCGGGGAGGCGTGGCCCCGCCCCCAGCTGTCAATCCAAACGTGACACTATCGAACAAGTAGGATGTTTCTTTGCTGGTGTAAGTTCTTTTTTTCTACTAACTCAGACAATAACATTCAAATAAAGTAAAACTACTCACAGTTTGATGACGATGCCAATCTTACCTTGAAATTGGCATCTTTTTTATTCATTTCATCACAAATCCAGCAGACATTTAAACGGCTTATTCCCCCCTCGCCATTAACTCTTTAAACGGTAACCCAAATAGAACTGTACAGTGCCACTTTGCAATTTTTTTTGATGATGATACTAGTGCAGCGTGTTCAACCGGAAACAAATTCCTTGTATGTTCTACATACTTGGCAAGAATGATTCTGATTCTGAAATAGAAATTCAAAGCAAGCATCGTGGAATTTCATTTCGCGGGCCGAATAAAATGATGTGGAGGTCCAGATTTGGCCCCAGGGCCTTGACTTTGACACTGCGTGTGCAGCTGCCGCTGCTCACTCGTAAAAAAAGCTTTTCCTGTGACTGTAAAGTGACCTTGAGAGTTTTGAAAGGCGCTTGAAAGTGAAATGTATTATTATTATTATTATTTATAGATATTACTGTCAATCGCTGTGTCGATCTGCATGTTTGCATGCAGACCCGCCACATTGAATATGGCGGACGCTCGAATGGGATAACAAACTGTTTACGCGAGACTCTGGTCTTCGGTAGAGGGCGGGGTGAGGGACGGAGCTCGGCAGCACCGGTCGGGGGTCGAACAGAACCGGGCTCGGCGCGCCGCCCGCGTTCAAGTTCGGGAAAAACCACGAGAAAGTAGCCGAGTGACGGAGAAAGCGCAACGCTCGCGCCCCCGCGCGCGCGACTCCCGATCTCGCGCCGCGTGACGTCATCGGCCCCTATCGCCCAATACGATCAGATGACGCGGCGGCGGCGGCGGCGCCCGAGCACAAGGTCTTCGATGGACCGGGCGACGGAACTCTGATGGCTCTCCTCGGCCGCGGTCGGAAGGAGACACCGAGGGAAGCGTCCAGCGGCAGGTATCCGAGAGGCGTCGCGGCGTCCGCGCCGCGCGAGCGAAAAGCGGCACCACGGTTCGCCTGTCGTGCTTTTCGCCGGAGGGGACGAGCGGCAAGGGGAACATGGCCGCGCGGTCGGACGGGAAAGCCGGGGTGGCTTTCGCCCAGCTTTACGACGTCGACGCCGACGCCGACGAGCCGCTGGACTCGGCCGCCATTCACATCTGCCAGTGCTGCCGCTCGTCGGCCTGCTACTGGGGCTGCCGCTCCGCCTGCCTGGGCTCGCCGTTGCAAGCCCTGGCCGCCGCCGCCGGGACCGGGAACGGGACCGGGACCGGGGCCCGGGAGAGCCACTGCCCGCCCCGGGAGCAGCTGTGGCTGGACTGCCTGTGGATCATCCTGGCCCTCCTGGTCTTCTTCTGGGACGTTGGCACCGACCTGTGCCTGGCGCTCGACTACTACCGCAGGCGGGACTACTTGTGGTTCGGCCTCACGCTCTTCTTCGTGCTGGTCCCTTCGGTGCTGGTCCAGATTTTGAGTTTCCGCTGGTTTGTGCAGGACTACACCGGTGGGGGGCTCGGGGAGGTGGAGGGTCTGACCAAGCGGGGGGCGGTGACGGTGGGCTGCTCCTATCCTGGCAAAGACCGCCTGCAGCTGCTCTCCATTTGGCTGTGGCAGGCCACCGTCCACGTCCTCCAGCTGGGGCAAGTGTGGAGGTAAGTGGGCGTGCGCGCACGCGTGCCTGGTTGAACGCCACATGATCCTGGACACACGATTCTCCAAACGCCTTTGATTCACGCCACGCGGCTGCTCCCTCTCTCACAATCGGAAAGCTTTTCATCGTTTGCCGTCGTTGAATTTGTTGATGATTGTGACAGAAATGATTGGGTTCTTCTTCAGTAGAAGCCCCGAAAAATAATCACAATTTTAAAAAATGTAGCCAATTTGTGACTTTAAACGTAGCACATTTGCGAGTTTGAATCTAGCAAATTTTTGACTTTAAATCTAGCAAATTTGGACACTTGAAACTCGCAAATGTGCGCCTTTTTTTCCTCAGAATAATACCCCATCTCCGCAAAAAAAAAGTATTTCAACGTGGCCCTAATGCTCTTCCGTACAAACAAGATTCAGGCACTGAATTGCAAACCTTTTTTTCCCCTCCATTTCTCTCAATGAGTGTTTCAGGGAAGCCTGAAGCTTGCTCCTAACTCCAGTCAAATTATCGTCACAAGGAAAAAAGAAATCAATAAGGCGACTAATTGTTGTTAAATCGGGGCACTCTCCGATCCAGCACCGCGAAGGAGAAGCGTGCTGTCGAGTCGATAAAGCTGAGGAAGAGAAGAGCTCGCTTGACTACGACAGCTCGATGAGCAAGCCTCTCTCCGGGCTTCCTCACGCTTGACTTATTCGCCACGACTTCCATGTTCGCGTGACGTGAAAATTCCCAAGCAGGCAAGCGACCTTGCCTCCAAATCATCCCCAAAAATTGGACGGACAAAGTCAAAGTCAGCTTTATTGTCAAATACTATGCGCATATGCATGACATACAGCACAGATGAAATTAATGATTTTTTTGAAAATTAATTAATTTTACAAAAGATTTGATCCCTTTTGGAGCTGTGCAAAAAAATGGGAACAGCTTCAAATGTGTATGAGCGTATCAGTGTGTTTGATGGCTAAAAGTGTCAATGTATGTGGTTTACGTTGTCGTTTTTGTACGATACATACAAACACGCATGTTCATGCGCACATTGATGGTTGTTGTATATAGTATTTATTCGAATACAACATTTTCGACCTAAAAAAGAACTCAAACAAACATTTGGGTGCGCGTTATAAACGAGGCCTGGGGGAAAAAAATCTCCGATATTTTTAAAGGACAACCGACACCATTTTTGTCTTTCCTAACTGACATCAGTAAAACGTTTTATACTATAGCATCTAAAATAGCCAAAACACGCAGGCTGATATTTTTAGTCAAATGCAAAACCACACCAATAAAAAGGACTTCAAGTGTCCCAAAATTACTTCAAAAGGACCTCAAAGACGGCGAGTTTCAGGAGGTCCGACCCCCTTGTTTATGACATCACGCCAGGACGTCTTGCCTTGCTCGAGAATCAAAACAATGGCTTCAGATTCGGAGAAGATGCTTTCTTGTTACTCATCCGGTTATGAATATGATTCAAATGATAATAATTTGAAGTACAGATGACGGCTGAAGAAACCTTTTCATCGATGGACCACTCCTATACGACTGAGAGCTTACCCAGACGTATGACTCAAATAATTCTGAAGAGGAAAGCATCAATGTTTGCAATGCATTCAAGAAGTCTTTCAGTGTCATTTTTGAGGCGTCTGGTCTCCAATGTAGCATCCCAGAAAATGCAGAAGATGGCGCCAAAGCTCCATTGGAAATGGGCTGATTTGTCCGCTGGGAATTTGTGTCAACTAGTATCAAATAGTAGTCTTTGTGCCACACACAACGATTCACCATCGCGTTATTGATGTAGTTTTCCTTCTAATTTTTCCATCGACACGAACTTTTCAGACCAAACTACCCAAAATGCATTGTGTGTCGCTTTTTCGGTCAGGGGCGTCGTCACCAACTCGAAAACAGGACTTCCTGAATATTCAGCGTCAGTCTTAAAAGGCAAAATAGAGCTATATGCCGTGGAATCTTGGTAAAATACGCTCAGGAGAAGTCATTTTCCAAATGATGGACTCTACTTGACCGTTCTCGCCCACACCAACTCCATATTGCAAGCACCCCTCTCGCACTGCTGAATGGACTGTGCTACATTGGGAAAAAGAGGGCGGCCGGGAAAAGCCTTCAAACTGATTGAGACTGTGGAGAGAGAGAGATGAAGGAGGAAGGAAGTGGAAAAGAGGGGATGGGGGAGAATGGGAGGAAGAAGACAACGAACGGAAGGGATATGATGGGAAGAGGACGAGGCAGGAAAAGGTTACCAGTAAAAGGGGGATGGGAGAAGGAAAGGGAAAGTGCTTGGGGGATCCACACTTACTCCTTGTAATTATCCAATTCAAGCAGCTGCCATCTTCAAACCGGAAAGCTGTTGTGTTGTCTTTGCCTCCCAGCCAGTCATCGTACTCTTTCATATACAGTGAAACCTCGCTCTACGAACCCCTTGGCTTACCAACATTTCGGTTTACCAACGTTACATTTTTGAAAAATTTTCCCTGGCATACCAACTATTTTTTGGGATACAAATAATAATTCTAGAGTCAAGGTCACAAGCACATTTTGTTGATAACAAAAGGTCAAATGAAGATCCCTGCTCCTGTCAGAGCGTGCGTGTATATGAGCTCCACTTTGGATGCTGTATTATTCATGCTATGTGGATGTAACTGGCATTTTTTATTTGATTTTTTTTTTTTTTGCAAAGCAGAGGACTCTAATGGCAACACCGCACCAGACGTGCTCATAAAAGCATGCAGTGACGCCCATGCGCACGCAAAATGTCATTGTAGTACGTACACACTAGCACACGTTGCACGCAAAGTGGACTCGTGACGAGGAGCCCAGGGCCATTTCAATTGAAATCCGCCATTCGGCCACACCAGCCGTCAGTGGATCTTAACAACAAAGTACGCGGCATCTTTTGCTTGCCTGCCCGGTTATTCGTAATGACGTGTCGGCCATCTTTCAGTTTCTCTGTCTTTAATTTGCTTCAAATAGGGGAAAGAAAGCAAGTGCAAAAGATTGCTTGACCTGAAGAAAGATAGACTGGGAAAATGCAGAAACATATTTCTGCTTGATGTTGTACAGTGATACCTTGGCTTACGAACTTAATTGTTTCCCAGACAGTGTGTAAGGTGAAAAGTGTGTATCTCAAAGATGAATTTCCCTTAGGAAACCATTAAAATGTGAATAATCAGTTCCCAGGTCCCCATGAAACATCATTTTCTACTTTCTAATTTTCTAAGCCTTAAACGTACACAAAATATACCTTATTTTATATATAATAAAGGGGGCGGGGAATAGAGGAGAAAAACAGTCGGCTGACATTTTGTTGTTAAAACACGCTCGTTTTTGAACAACGCATCACTCATTGAGGCAGCTCTGTGTGTATCCTGAAAAAAGTTTGTATGCCAATGTAAAATTTTCATAAATTTAACGTTCGTAAACCGAAAAGTTTGTAAGCCAAGGGGTTCGTCAACCGAGGTTTCACTGTATTTGCAAAACATTTTTCATTCGTTGAAGGTGCGCTTGATAGTCTGGTGAGCCTTATGTATGGAAAAAGTTTGAAAATACACCATTCATTGAGGGTGCGCCTTATACATTGTAAAATGTTGATATATTTCTATATTATATTTGCAAAACTTTTTTCATTCATTGAAGGTGAGCCTTATTCTCCGGTGCGCCTTCTCCATAAAAACATTTTGAAAATCCACCAGTCATTGGGGGTGCGCCTTATACACTGGAAAATACGGCAATCCAGTTGGTTAAGGTATAGCATACTCTCATCATGAATGGACGAGTTAAGTTTATT
The DNA here is from genome assembly GCF_051943395.1 of Hippocampus bargibanti. Lineage (NCBI taxonomy): Eukaryota > Metazoa > Chordata > Actinopteri > Syngnathiformes > Syngnathidae > Hippocampus > Hippocampus bargibanti. Next base: position 322,557 of record NC_142734.1, on the reverse strand, counting down.
GATGAAGTGTGACCGCTGCAGGTACATCAGGACGCTCTACCTTGGCCTGATGTCGCGACGACAGAAGGAGCACCAGCGTCGTTGGTACTGGGCCATGATGTTCGAGTATGCGGACGTCAACATGCTTCGACTACTGGAGACGTTCTTGAGTCGGCGCCTCAGCTGGTCCTGCAACTGTGCATCATGATCCAGGAAAACCGTGCCGAGACACTGCAATGTAGGTCCACCGGGAGAAACCTTGAAATGGCGCGCTAAAAGAACACACAAATGCAAATGAGATGCATATACTTTGGAATTAGGAATACAGTGATACCTCGTTTTACGAATCCCTTGCCTTACTAACTTTTCGCTTTACGAACGTTACATTTATGAAAAGTTTACCTTGGCATACCAACTATTTTTTGGGAGACACACGGAGCGCCACAATGAGTGATGTGTCGTTCGCGAACGAGTCCATTCTCCTAACAAGAAAATGGCGGCCGACTGTTTTGGTCCTCTATTCCCCGCCCCCAGTCTTCGGTTAAAGCCACGTGATTGGGCAAGAACGCAGCAGTGAGGGAGGGGGGGTTCAACATTAAAGAGACAGGCAGACAGATAGTGACGAAATGGATAGAAAATAGTGAAATTTGGACTCGTTTCAACTTTGATAGTTCAAAAGCAGAGTGTAGACTGTAAGGTTAAAATATCCCATCAATCAGGCTCCACAAACAACCTACACAAGCCATCTGTACACTTGATGCAAAAAGCTAAGAACCCAGCTAAACAGAACACAATTGATGAGGAACAAGGTAAAATGATGGCAGAGAAAGCACCTCCAAGGGATCGTTCGTCAAGATGGTGAAAGAAGAAGGCTACGTTCCTCCTCATAAAGTGTTTCATGCTGATGAAAGCGGCCACTCCATTCCATCAAGCCATCAACGACCTTCAAAAAGGTCAATAAAACCACTTTATTATACAGTACAGTTTATTTCTTCAATTATAATACCATAGCATATTTATTATACATAAAATAAGGTATATTTTGTGTCATTTTACGGCTTATTTAGTAGAAAATCATGTTTTATGGGGACCTGGGAACAGATTATTCTCATTTTAATGGTTTCCTATGCGAACTACATTTTTGGAATACACACTTTTCACCTTAAACACGCTGTCTGGGAACCAATTAAGTTCGTACGCCAAGGTATCACTGTATTATCCCCGTGGATTTTATGTGTCTTTCATGAGTGGTTAGAATTAAGCGTGGACTGACTTTCTCCAGTTTGTCCAAACTTTGTTCCAAAAGGATTCAAGTGTGAGGAACTGAAGCATGAGTCTTGTGTGTCTCCTGCAGGCATCTCCTCCCTAGCCTCGCTGCTGTCGCTCGCCTGGGTTTTGGCCTCCTACCACAAACTGTTACGGGACTCGCGCGACGACCAGCGTAGCATGAGCTACCGCGGAGCCCTGCTGCACCTCTTCTGGCGCCTCTTTACCATCTCGTCGCGCGTCCTCTCGCTTGCCCTTTTTGCCTCGCTCTTTCACATCTACTTTGGCATCTTTGTGGTGGTCCACTGGTCGGCGATGGCCTTCTGGGTGGTGCACGGAGGAACCGATTTCTGCATGTCCAAGTGGGAGGAGGTGCTTTTCAACATGGTGGTGGGCATCGTCTACATCTTTTGCTGGTTTAACGTGAAGGAGGGCCAAACGCGACACAGAATGATTACGTACTACACGGTGGTGTTGGCCGAGAACACCATTCTCACCGGCCTGTGGTGAGTTCAACACATGAACAAATGTGCATCTGTGTAAGCTCTCAGTCGTACAGGAGTGGTCCATCGGTGAGAAGGTTTCTTCAGCCGTCATCTGTACTTCTTTGAATGTGTCGCATCTTATCCAAGAGGCTTTGTCAGCGAACTAAAAAATTCACTAAATCGCCATGGTGAGGTGATGTTCAATTTGGATCGTTCCTACAACAGCCTTGTTAGGCAACATAGGCTTAGTTATGCTGATGAGGTTTCGAGCTGTCAGGACTCCAATGTAGCGTCCCAGAAAATGCACAAGATGGCGCCCAAGGTCCGTTGGAAATGGGCTGATTTGTCTGCTGGGAATCTGTCACCTAGTATCAAATAGTAGTCTTGGTGCAATACACAATGATTCACCATCGCGTTATTTATGTGTTTTCAAACAAAGTACCCAAAATGCATTGTGTGTTGCTTTGTCGGTCAGGGGCGTTCCAGACGTGACGTCACATCAGGCATCGTCATCAACTCGAGAACAAGACTTCCTGAATATTCAGTGCGAGTCTTTAAACGTAAAATTTAGCTATATGAAGTCATTAGTAGAAGTCATTTGAAATGATTTTACAAATTATGGACACAACTTGTCCGGAGGCGTCGGTTGTCCTTTAACCAAACCCGATATACAATCTGAGTCCCGATTTTACATGACGGCAATATAAAGTACACCATAATTATTGACCTACAACAAGTAAAGTAGTAACACGACTGCGTCCACGTGCAGGTACACCTACAGGGACCCCGTGCTGACCGACTCGTATGCCGTCCCGGCGTTGTGCGGCGTCTACCTGACGTTTGCCGGCGGCGTTCTGGTCATGCTGCTCTACTACGGCTTCCTGCACCCTGCCACTGCACACCTCCACCCTAGCCCCGCCTCTTCCTGCTGCGCTCAGCTGCTTTGGGGCCTTCCGCTTCCCCCTTCGGCACCACCAAGCGCCCCACCTACGCCTGCGCACATGACCAAGTCCCAGACAGAAGAGGATGTGGCTGAGACGTGTCTTCCCGTCTTCCAGGTGAGGTCAGTACCCCCCACTTCCAAGCCCGAGGGTCCGCTTATAAAGATAGACATGCCCAGGAAACGTTACCCGGCGTGGGATGCTCACTACGTTGACAGGCGCCTGCGAAGGACTATAAACATCCTACAGTACATCACACCGGCCGCAGTGGGCATCCGCTACCGCGACGGACCCCTGCTCTACGAACTTCTACAGTACGAGTCTTCGCTTTGACACGTGCGCACACAACACACACTGTGAAGAGGGAGAGAGAGAGATGTTGGTGTTCATGGACGCTCACATTCAGAGAAGAATCACAAAGTCACACTTGGTACAAGCACAGAGACACTCAAGCAATCTGGCATATTTCAATGCACACGTCCCTTGCAAGCACCTTCAACTTGCAAGTCCACCGGCGATGACTCAACAAGCTGCCTCAGTGGGGAGTCTTTTCAGAACTCCTTCTCCATGTGTTCCATCTGTCAGTTTCAGAACCACGAACATCTTCATCCCCACTGTTTATATTCCATCACACGCAAATTCACAAAGATGAGACAGTGAAAATCCATGTCAAACTGGATTGTTGCAGGGATTGAGGCCCTATCTCTACAAGCAAACCAAAACCTGACTGTCATGTGTATCAAAAAGAATCAAAACATTTGAGTTCCATGAATTAGACCAGTGGTAGGTGAGTGGGTATGAGGCAGGGGTGTCCAAAGTCGGTCCCCAAGGGCCGTAGTCCTGCCTGTTTTCCAGCTCTCCCAGGAGCAACGCACCTGATTCAAAGAATCGGGACCGTTTTGATGCTGCTTCAAAGCTGGCTGATGAGCTGATCATCCAAATCGGGTCAGATGGAAAACAGACAGGACAGTGGCTCTCCAGGCCTGGAGCTGGACATGTCTGGATTTAGTGGTTCGGTGCATCCTCCTCTCAGTCTCGTCTGCGGTTAGTGAGCCGTCATTGAAAGAAGGATTCGATGAATGAGCATTTGAAACTGGTGGGGTTTGGTGCCTCCAACAAGATTAAGAACCACTGGACTAGACGGCAATTTGAGTCAATACTTAATTTCCTACTTAATGAATGTGAATCACGGCGTGAAACGGAGAAATTTTGATCTCTATCGTCCCATAGACACAACAGGGCCCTGTTTTCCTACCCAGGGTCAAAGTGCAATTTAACTGTTTGCATGGTTGGACTTTTCTTCATTTTGGAAAGGGGCATTCACACCGTGATGGGAGACAACATGACTGATGACTGGAAGCCACTTTCCCTTTAAATTCAGAGCACAAGAAGTATATGGTCTACGTGGTGGAAGGACTCACTGGAGTCCGTCCATGCAAAGTACATGTCAAAGCAACTGCAAGATCTCTACTTGCGGATGATAACAAATGCGTCGCCATGGAGTGCACCCTTGAGAGACCGCCTTCTACCTGGATCGTGTCTCAGTCAGGGATGTGCTTTAATGAAATAGATTTCAAATGGTCCTTTGTTCAATTAATTTCTACATGGATTCAGAGGGATTGACACACATATTGTTCCAAGTCTAAATTGTTTTACTTTCGCCAAATTTTCAGGGCGTGTAGAAAAAAAAACGCCTTCAACCGACTCCCAGCGTGGCTCAAACACCACCATCGCTAGGCCTTCAGTAGTGCTACGTCGGAATCATTCCAGACTGAAAAAAAGTGTGGTGTGATTTACTACAAGTCCACTAGAGGGTAGCGTTAGCCAGGAAATAACTGACCCACCTTTCTTATGCACTTTTCTTTCATTCTTAGTTACTGTACATGTTTGCACTGGGCTTCATCTGCCTTCTTAATTTTTGTTGCCAAATATGCTCACGTAGGGGCAATGAGAAATTGCAACTCATTCTACCGAGGAATTCTTTTCAGACGACTTTTTTTGTGGTGCTCCAGTTCATTTGCTGCCAACGGATGAGTAGATGAGTCAGTGTGACGATGCAATAGTCATACAGTATGTGGACGTGCAGCTATTTAACACACCAGCGTCATCCAAGGTGCAAAAAGGGCAGATTATCCCTTACGATGTTATGGTGCAACTCGATGACTGCCTTCAGTTTGTGGCCATTTGGCCGCGGTCACTCACACACACACACACACGCACACACACACACACACACACACACACACATACACACACACACACATACACACACACACACCATGGCTATGCAACCTCTCTCCTTTGCAGGGAGATGTGCTTAGTTAACGCACTCACAACAGTTTTGTCCCATATAGCAGGGTGCTACTTTATTTGTGTATATAGTGAAAAGTAGTGAAAAAAAACACATATGATGTATCCCGTCAATACAGAGCTCCTAAGGGGACATCGAAGGAACAAAAAAAAAAAAAACTGAGATGTCGCAAAGTTTTGCATTCCCTTGCAAAACTTTGCGAGATCTCGCATTGCATTCCCTCACAAAAAATAGTCCACTTTTTTTTCTTCGATGTCCTCTTCAGGGTTCCGTAGAACCGGAAGTACATTAACGCGCATTAAAAAAAAAGATTGCGAGATCTTGCAAAGTTTTTTTTTTTCTTCGATGTCCACTTACGTCCTCACTACTTGAACACACTAACGGATACAGTGGTCCCTTGACCCCTTGACCCCTTAACAGTTTGGCAAGAGATTCTATCGGTGCTATCCAGTGAATGAGTTCATCATGCGGTGCAAAGAAGGATACATTTGTAACCACCGAAAAATGTTTTTACTTAGCTGGGAAGATGTTAAAAAAAAGTGAAAGTTAACTTTGGGAAAATGTTCGATTCCTGCCTGCGGAATGTGTATCCTATTATGAAGGAACGGAACTTTGTGTGCTTTGATCTACTTAAATGTTCTACTATCAGGGTTGGCCAAGCATATGATGCCAAAGTGTTTGTGTGTGATTAGTCGGATCGCATTTTATCAAGATAAATTGAAAAAAAAAAAGAAAGATTGTTACATCATTGTGAAAGTAGCATCACCTTACTATAGTATAGTTGCATCGGGTAAAAAAATGTCATTTTAGGGCTGGGGTGGGGTTGTGCTGGCGGTAGGGAGAAATGACCTGCCCCAAGCCGCCGAAACGGAAATGATAGATAATACATAGCCAATAGCTAGCGAGGTAGCATATGAGCAAAATTGACAGCGGCAGCTTAAGGCAAGAAAAAAAAAAACACTATGGATGGCAAGTATATAGCTAGCTAGCTAGCTTGGTTGCTCGCTGGCTAATAGATGGATAACTAGGTAGCATATGAGCAAAATTGATAATGGCAGCTTAAGGCAACAAAAACCCACTATGGATGGCAAATATATAGCTAGCTAGCTCAGTAGCTATGTATCTGGCTATCTTAGCTATATAGCTGGGTGTCTGGCTGGTTAACTGTTTGCTATCTATTGGCTATCTGGCTATCTAGCTGGCTGTCTATTGGCTATCTGGCTACCTATCTAGATGGCTTTGCTATCTGGCTGGCTAGCAAACTATCTATCTGGCTATCTATTAGCTAGGTGTCTGGCTGGCTAACTGTTTGCTATCGATTGACTATCGACTAGCTAGCTAGCTTTCTATCTATTTGAGTTACTTCTGGGTTGAGTGAACGCTGGCGCGTGTGGCTGCCGCTGCTCACCGACACAAAAAACTGATCCTGTGACTGTAAAGTAACCTTGAGAGTTTTGAAAGGCGCTTAAAACTCAAATGGATTGTTTTTATGATGATGATTATTCGTGAGTGGGATAAGGCTTTTCTACTGTGGTCGTTAGCTGGAAATGACATAGCTGTAGAAACTGTGCTAAAAATGTGCTAAATTAGCTTTTGAGTTCTTGTGGCATTTTGATTGTAAATAGCTATTTTGCGTGAGCTCATCAGTTTCCCCCAACATTGGCCCAGTTTACTTTTGCATTTTTTACATTCCCAGGCGAGTACATGTTCTCTATAAATATTCAGAATGTACGGGTAGAAAAGAATACTACAATCGCAGTTGTGTTTTTGTAGGAGTCTGTGCCAACGTGTTGTCCTAAATAGAAGCACAACGCTAGATGAGACGAGTCACACTTTGACGTTTTGGGCAATCGGATTACAGACGCTCCCCACCTTACCAACGAGATACATTGCAGCGGTTGTTCGTAAGCTGAATTTGGTCCCAAGTTGCTTAAGTATATATATATAAAACATAGACGCTCGAATAAATTCACACCTACTGTAGTACGACGACATATATCCTTGGGTCTACAGTAAGCCATGACTGAAGCTGCTGGCACGTCATTACTGAATAACGTGCCAGCAACAGTTGCTTTTTGTTATGAATCGCCATTCGCCTCCTCCTACGTTAAAGGACAACCGACGCCATTTTGTTGTTTCCTAATTGACTTCAGAAAAGCGTTTTGTAGCATCTAAAACTGCCAAAACACGCAGGCTGATAGTTTTAGTCAAATGCAAAACATCAATAAAAACGACTTAAAGTGCCACAAAATGAGCTTGAAACTGGGCAGATTGAGAAAGTCCCGCCCCCTTGTTCGTGACATCGTGCCAGGATACTCCTTCACAAACTGCCTTGCTCCAGAATCAAAACAATGTCTGTAGAGTTCCAATTCGGAGAAGATGCTTTCTTGTTACTCATCCAGTTATGAATATGATTCAAATAATTCTGAAGAGGAAAGCATACATGTTTACAGTCGATTTAAAGAAGTCATTCCGAATCAAGTCGAGCCTTCTGGACTCGAATGTAGCGCCCAGAAAATGCACAAGATGGCGCACAAGCTCCGTTGTAAATGGGCTGGTGTGTCCGCTGGGAATGTGTGTCAATTTACACCTTCTTTATGCGTCTTACCGCAATTGGCTGCGACACACAACGATTCACCATCGATTACGACTATTGATGTCGTTTTCCTTCTAATTTTGCCATCAATCAACATGGTGTTTTCAGATGAAAAAAAGTACCCAAAATGCTCGTTGGCAACACTTCTACGTCCGAACATTTTGCGACATACTTTCGCCGCAAAAATGGTAACTGGAATGGTTGTAAGTTGGGCAGCGTCTGGGAAATAACAACTTGACAGCAAATGTCTCAATGGAAACACACACACACACGCATGCTTTCTTTCCATCATGTGTCTACAATATTGTCAAAGAATTCTGGGAAAGAGTTGAATATTTTTCACAAATGGCTCAGCCGTGGCCAGTATTACAATGTATTTTTTTTAACAATACCTCCTGAAAAATAAAAGTCTATTTATCTGCAATGATTTTTTACAGTGACGTCATGACACGTCGAATAATGTAAAAAAAAAAAACAACCGCGAAAATGTTTGTTCGGATGTCCCCTCAAAAAAGGCTTGTTTGATATACAGTACTTCCCTTTTGTTACACTGTATTGTTTGTTGTGTCTGCAATGGAGAGAAAATATATAGATAGATATATATATGAAATAAAGACTTATGAATTAATTTTCCAAATGTGTGCCAATGTTATCCTTTCCTTTGAAGCAAACTGAAAAAGAAACTTCAGGAAATGTATTTGCACACGCACACACACACACACACACACACACATACTCAAAGTGTCGAGAACAAACAAGCGTTATCTAAAACATTTCTTTTCCCACTCAGCATTTACATGTCAAACTTTTATTTTGAAACGATTCAAGTTGAAGAAAAGGAGCATTTGTCATATTTCCCGAAACGTTTTGACTTGGAGATGTTTAGTTGCTTTCAACATTTAGCTTGTAGTAGACGTGCACATTCCACCATGATGTTCCTGATCCACTGCTGAATAGGACGCTTTGATCCTCTCCTCTTTCATCGACAACAGCGTTCACTCAACCCAGAAGTAACATAAAATGATCATCATTACACAACAACAATAATAAGAATAAATGAGTCTCTGTCTTTGTATTGCCATATTATTTTTATTTTTTTACTTTACTTCCGGGTTGAGTGAACGCTGGTGCGTGTGGCTGCCGCTGCTCACCCGCAGAAAAAATATCCTGTGACTAAAGTTTCCCTGAGAGTTTTGAATGGCGCTTATAAATGAAATATATTATTGTTATTAGTAGTATTAGTTTTAGTATTAGCATTATTATTATTATTACTCATCAGCTGCTGTGTTTTTCTACTTCTTTCTTTCCTTTCCTCTTTCATAACTTTGCTGCTGTGTTACTTCCGGGTACGCTTACTACGAGTGAACGCTTACTCGAATGGCTGCCGCTGCTCACCTGCACATTCAAAAAAACAAGTTCTTACCCGTGACTGGTCCATAAGAGTTTTGAAAGGCGCTTTGAAATAAAATGTACCATTATTATTATTATTATTATTATTATTACTTCCCCAAGAAAAAAAAAGGAGCAATTTATTCTGAAAGGATTCGCCGGAACTAAATGCAGTGAATGTTGTTGATTATGTCTGATTTCAGGAAATGATCCAGTCGTAGCTTGACGTCACAGGGCAAACACTGACTGAGCGCCTCTTTGCGGTGGAGCGTCTATCAACTCTGGAAGGTGCGGTAAATATCATACATATACTAAATATACCGACCGAGCCCCTACTTAACACGTCGGCACTTGGAATCGCTCAAAACCAATCGCGACGTTGTTTCAATGACACGAACTCGGACTATTGTTGGCCTGATACGATTTTGCTTTGCACCTCGAGTCGATTGAAAGATGTACGTCGTACGAGATGCGTCAAGAGTCAATATGAAGCAGGTGACGGCGGCACAAATGTCGTCGATGATCATCGAAGGGCAAGAAGAAGATCAGGTGGAAGCCAAAGTCGTCGTTTCAAGACAGTCGCTTGATTCCAACTTTTTGGGGACTCCCCGATGATATACGATAACATTTATTCGTCTCGCATTGCAGCAAAGTTATAAAAGGAAGGCGAAAAGAAAAAGTCGAAAAACCAGATATTTAAATGGAGGACGGACGCGAGTCCTCTTTTGAAATGCTTTAACTTCTCAAACGCGACGAAAGCAATGGATCAAAGAAGAAATAATACACGGCATGTATGAATGTGGATTGAATTGAAAAGCCTCCACTGAACGAACCATTCAACCCCTCAAACGGGCGAATGCCTCCAAATCAACATTTTTGCCATTCATTGTTTTCATTTCATTGACTCAAGTTGATTTTCCCGTTGAGTTTGGAAGACTCCGGCTCACAGAGTATCGTTTTTTATTTATGTATTTATTGTGTCCTTCCATCCATCCATCCATCCATCCATTTTTCAATACGCTTTGTAACCGATCCCTGCTGTCTTCGGGCAGTTGGCGGGGGACACCCTGAACTGGTTGCCAGTCAATCACAGGGCACACAGAGGCGTACGAGCATCCATACTCGCATCTGGGAACAATTATAGGGCGTTTAATCAGCCCGCCTCGCGTGGTTTTGGAATGTGGGAGGAAACCAGAGTAATAATAATCATAATACATTGAATTTCTAAGCGCCTTTCAAAACTCTCGAGGTCACTTTACAGTCACAGGATCGGTTTTTCTGTGGAGCGGCGGCAGCCGCACGCGACAGTGTTCACTCAACCCGAAAGTCACTCAAATAGATAGAAAGCGAGCTAGCTAGCTAACAGATAGCTACTAACTAGCCAGCCAGCTAGATAGCAAATAGATTGCAAATGAATGGCAAATTGGCAGAATGACCTCTTTCATCTAGAACTGCTTCATGTCATCACAAAGAGGGTACAGCAAGTCCTGAAGAATGAATGTCTCTCTGTGTCTTTGTTTTGTCATATTGTCTCTATGCTGTCATATTATTTGTTATTGAGGTTTTTTTTTGTTCTTTTGACTTCAAGACGGCGCCGCGAGAGTGGCTGCCTTTCCAGCAGCTCATGTATTTCATTTTTCTACTTTCATTCCTTTCATCACTTTGCTGCTGTGAAATGTCAATTTCTCCACTGTGAGACTAATAAAGGCATATCCAATCCAATCCAAATGGATTGTTAGCTAGTTAGCTAGCCAGATAGCGAGCTCAATATATATATATATATATATATATATATATATATATATATATATATATATATATATATATATATATATATATATATATAGTAGTGTGTTTATTTTCAGGCCACGCCGCCCGCTTCGAATCAAAATGTCAAGTATTTTGAAGCAGGGGGAGGAGCTTCCCGGTAATGTAGTCATGCCTTGCGCTTGGCAAATAGAAAAAGGTCATTCTGCCAATAGCGAATACGTCCGTGCCAAAGTACGGATGTATGAGACTGACGGCTGAAGAAACCTTTTCATGGACGAATAGCGAATGTTGACTTTCCACGGGAATGACGGTCCGTTCAGATGATTCTTTTTGTTTTCAGCATGTTGTTGAGAATTCTGGTCCAACTGGGCCTCCTGTCTGCTTTTTGGCCCGCGCTTCCTGGAAGCGAGACGTGTCGGCAGCTTCGTCCGCCGCCGCTGCTGCTGGTCTCGTTTGATGGCTTCCGAGCCGACTACCTGCAGAGGTTCCCCATGCGCAACCTGACACTTCTGTACAGCCGAGGAGTCCTGGTGGAGCAGCTCGACAACGTCTTTGTCACAAAGACCTTTCCCAACCATTACAGCCTGGTGAGAGCGTCCGTCTTCACTCATTCACCGCCATTCACGCATTCATTTGGGAAAAAAGATCACATAGAGGGCCGTTCCCAAACGTGTTTGGCTTTTGTCCACTCGGCATATAGCGTATTTTCCAGTGTATACGGCGCACCGGAGTACGGGTCATATCCGACTTCGGACCGAATTCCGTTCCGACCAAACGGTCGTAAGTCGCCAGTATCCTGGCGTAACGTCACCAACGAGGGGGCGGGACCTTGTGGAAGCCGTTTTGGGACACTTTACGTCATTTTGATTGGTGTTTTGCATTTGCCTGCGCGTTTTGGCTATTTGAGGTGCTCTGCAAGGCTTTTGTGACGTCAGTGATGAAACCAAAAAAAGGTCCTTGAATGAGCAATAGTGTTTGCGTTCTCTGCAGGTGACGGGACTCTACGCGGAGTCTCACGGGATCCTGGCCAGCTCAATGTACGACCCCGTCAGCCACAAGCACTTCCACGTGAGCAACCGTAGCGATCCAATGTGGTGGAATGAGGCCGCGCCCATCTGGCTGTCAGCCAATCAAGCAGGCTACAAGACGGGCGTGGCCATGTGGCCCGGCTCCGACGTGGCCATCCGCAACCAGACGCCAACTCACTTCTTGCCTTATAACCCTGGCGTGAGCTTCCGGGAGCGATTGGACAGTGTGACAAAGTGGATGGTGGGAAGCGAGAAGGTAGTCGACAGCATGTCGGACTTTGTCTTTTGGCCAGTGGGATTGAACGTGGAGCGTTTGTGTCATTCCAGGAAGAAGGGGTGATGTTCGCCGCTCTCTATTGGGAGGAGCCAGATCGATCGGGACACATATTTGGACCTGACAATACCACAGCCATTGGCAAAGTCCTGAAAGAAGTACGGATCTTTTCTTCATTTGTTTCAAGCTAAGTTTTGAAAGCAAACACGCAGCTGAGATTGTCTCACATCTCCTGCCCCCCCACGTAAATCCGCTTCAATTCCAAGCTGCGACAGTGCTCTGCATTGACGCCACTGTCTTGGATTGTATCTTAGTCTCCTCTATTAGTTTCCCGTGGGAAATTACTTTTTGGGATACACACTTTTGGCCTTACACACTCTGTCTGGGAACCAATTAAGTTGGTAAGCCAAGGTATCACTCTATTATATTTTGGACAGCTGCCCTCATTTCGACCTCATATAACTCCAGACCCATATCATTAAGGAATTAACTCTTTTTTTTATGATGAAAGAAGAGAGTCTAAGGTTTCTTACGCTGCATTGAATATTTTTGTAGTCCTAAAACTCCATATTCTGCGGGTCCTGCAATTCGAATGAGAATGACAAAAACCCTGGCACTGGAGTGGACACATTTTTGCACGTCTGGCAGTGAGTGAGTTCAAATTGAAGTCAGAGCTGATTGGTTGGGCTTTTAAACGAGCGCACCTTGTATAATGGTGACCATAAATTGTCCATGTTACTTTCGAGCCACTTTTGGCCATTCAGCGAGCTAATTGTCGTCGTCCGGGTCACGTGACCTCATGGTCCGATGATGATGATGATGATGATGATGATGGCTATTTTGCCAACGGAATGAAATGGCCGCGTGGCCTCTCCCAGGTTGACGACGACGTCGGCCTTCTGATATCTGAATTGAATCGGACCGGGCTTTGGGGCCGCGTCAACGTCCTGGTGACCAGCGACCACGGCATGGCTCAATGCTCCAGCCATCGGCTCATCCGATTGGATGACTGCTTGCACCCCGACAACTACACGCTGGTGGACCTGACGCCTGTCGCCGCCCTCATCCCCAAAAACGGTACGCAGCTAGTTGCGCGCGCTGATACGCGGTGCTCGGGCCTTCGCCGCTTCCTTCCGTCTGGCTAAATTCAGACTTGGCCGAGAAACCCGACGCCTCGATATCGCCACAATATTGACACCCGGTATCGGGTATTGCCTGTCCCTTATTTCAAGCCAGCTGTCTATTTGCTATTTATTATCTGGCTCGCTAGCTAGCTGGCTTTCTAGCTGGCTAGCAATCTCGATATCTATTAGCTATTAGCTATCTATTAGCTAGCTAGCTAGCTTTCTATCTATTTGAGTAACATCCGGGGTGAGTGAACGCTGGCGCGTGTGGCTGCCGCCGCTCATCCGCTGAAAGACTGATCCAGTGACTGTAAAGTGACCATAAGAGTTTTGAAAGGCGCTTAGAAATGAAATGTATGATTCTTCTTCTTCGTCTTCTTCTTCTTCTTCTGATACCAAACAAAGCATGATACCAACACGGGCGCGTTGTTCCCGATCCAGAGGCTGTGTTTGCGCTGCTTGAGAAGTGCCACGCCCACATGACGGCCTATTTCAAGGAGGATCTCCCAGCTAGGTGGCACTACCGCAACAACAAACGTGTCCAGCCCGTCATCCTGATTGCTGATGAAGGATGGACGATAGTGCAACGAGGGGACAAGCTGCCCAGACGTACGTCCCCATTCCAGATGCATACCCGCCAACTACTTTGCGGTTTTGCCGTAAAAACGACACTTTTCATGATCCCGTTAATCGTGAAATTAAAACCACTCAATCCAAAATACAGTGATACCTAGGCTTACGAACTTAATCGGTTCCCAGACAGTGTGTAAGGAGAAAAGTGTTTCCCAAAAAAATAATTTCCCATAGGAAACCATTAAAATGAGAATAATCCGTTCCCAGGTCCCCATAAAACATCATTTTCTACTTTTTAAGCCTGAAAACTACACAAAATAGACCTTATTTTATATATAATAAATGTGCTATGGTATGATAATGAAAGAAATAAACTGTACTGTAGAATAAAGTGGTTTTATGGACCTTTGTGATGGTCGTTGATGGCTTGATGGAACGGAGTGGCCGGCCGCTTTCATCAGCATTAGACGCTTGATGAGGAGCGTAACCTCCTTCTTTCACCATCTTGAGGAACGATCCCTCGTAGGTGCTTTCTCTACCATCATTTTACCTAGTTCCTCATCAATTGTGTTCTGTTTCGCTGGGTTGATAGCTTTTTGCATCAAGTGTACAGATGGCTTGTGCGGGTTATCTGCGGAGCCTGATTGATGGGAATTTTAACCTTGCAGTCTACACTCTGCCTCTGAACTATCAAAGTTGAAACGAGTCCGAGTGTCCCTTCTTTGTTCCATTCCTCAGTGGGCGATCACGGCTACGACAACTCCCTACCCAGCATGCATCCTTTTTTTGCGGCGAGTGGGCCCAGCTTCCGAAGTGGCTATCGATTGAAGAGCTTACAGAGCGTGGACATTTACCCGCTCATGTGCCACCTTCTGGCCGTGCCGCCGCAGCCCAACAACGGTAGCCTGGCCGAGGCTCGCTGCTTGCTCGCGGGCGAATGCAGCCAGGACGCGGTGGTGATCGCCGCTCTGTTCATCGCGATCCTGATCGTGCTCGCCACAACGCCCGGTCAGACATAGCCGCGCGCTGATTGGGTTAGCCCTGACAATGCCTGACCATTTGTTGCTTTTTTTCCCACAGTTCTGTTCAAGCTACTTGCTCGCTGCTTCCGGCCATCTTCTTCTCAAGCCTTCCGGAGACTTGAAGTTGAGCAAAATGACGAAGAGGAGTCCCTGTTGGAATAACTTCCCTCAAGCTTTGCCAGCTCGTGCACTTTAGACGCCAATCCGTTGAGCTCAAGGGACGGCGTTTCCCGAGTCGCGCAATCTTATTTGAGGAAGACTGTCAGAGGTGTTCTCTCGGACTCTCTGAACAAAGGATCGAACACGGGAAGATTGTCTCGGAGCCACTCGGTGTGCCCAACCTCTGCAGCCCTCTGCCCAGCTATTTATTGAGACTAAATGCAAATTGAAGCGATACGTTAGTAAAACAGTCTTCTTGATTTGACTACCGCGCACCTGGACGTCCCGAGCACCAACAGCAGAACGTAGACATTTAAATGGGTTGTCTTTCCATGAACTGATAGATTTGTAACCTGGCAAATGAGCTCTTCCTGTGAAGGAGTTGACCAAGTCCTAAATTCCGCCCTGGGCCAGATCTCCTACCTACCTCAGGATCAGGTCCTAAATAATGTCCCCCTGAAGGACTTTAGCCATTCCTAAATTACGGCCTGTGAAGGAGTTGACCACGTCCAAGGCCAGATCTCCTACATGAAGATGACAGGTTAACAGGCTGCGTCTGTTCACCTCAGATTGACTCCAGATTTTCTATGCTTCCATTGTGGGCCTTGCGCTCGGCCAACTACGCATACAACAGCATGAAACGTTTGAAATATGCTCACTTCTATTCTGTCTCTTCTCTATCAGAGACCAATCAAACGATGGCAGATGACACTTTGACTCTGCTGTGGACGTTTTCAACCAGTCTTCACGTCCTTTCTTTTGTCTCAGAAGACATAATGACCTTAATTGTCACTTACCCAAATGTCGCAAGCAAAAATCTCGCCCGACAGGATTTCCAAATTTTTGGGCGTGTGTACAACCCACACAAGGGCATGAAAGGTGAACTGTTTGTTTGTTTGTTTGTTTGTTTGTTTTGTTTTGCAGAGGCGGACAAATTCAGCGCTTGACAGACACGTCTATGGTGGATGTCACCAGATTTGATTAACTCATTCACTGCCACTCATGAATTTATTCGGGAAGTGAAAATATGACGTAGAGCGCCATTCCCCAATTTGTTTGGCTTTTGTTTTTTCCTGTTTGGTTGAACCGAGGTAGATTTCTGATCCTGGTAACAAGCAATGGCTGAAATGCGATTGGTTAATTGCTTAAATACAACAAGATACACCTGGAAGCAGCGTCACGGAGGAAAAAAACAATGAAAGGAATTTTTTTCATAAGAATTCATGGACAAAATATAATGAACATTAGTCTGTGATTCAGATATTTTTAGAGAAACAGAGAAGGCCTAGCAGGCCCTGGCGGCCCACCGCTGCTAAGTGTGACGACGGGCTGTGACCAAAATTTTCAATAAAAATTCAGCACATATTTTCTAATATCATATTAAAGTGCATTTAAATAGCTTTCAAACGATGTCTAAATTATTGTTCTGTGACAAATAATAAGGAAATAATGGCATTTTTTATTTTGGAAATATGAGGGGATTTTCTGCCTGCGATGACACATTTAAAACAATGACAATCTGTGAGCAAGTTCTTCATTACAGTCGAAATTATTAAAACTTTCTTAATATTTGGCATATCAACGAGTAAGGTACCATTGGAAAGCTTTTGAAATTCAAAACAACAAAGAGAAAACACAAGAAATGATTCCAAATAATGAAGTGATATTTATTTTAATAAGAACAACGATGGAACGCAGGCCCATTTTCGTCAGAAAACCAAAATGGCTGTCACTGAATACTAGGAAAGACAAGCCAGCTCTAGAAATATAGATGCTAATGCTTTTTTTGCTTGAAACTTGGCAGTTATGGAGAAAAAAATATATATTCTACCACTTGTATGAGTTATACAAATACAAGTTACTCTCCTTTATAAACTGTAGTGTTAGCAAACAGAGCGTCAACTTCAATGTTTTCCCCTGTTGTCGTATTGGGAAATTTCAAGAAGCGGCATGGAGGGAAACGTGTTAGACGTCGTCATCGTAAGCTGCGTAGCTTGGAAAATGCATCACCCGTTTCACCAAATCGCACTGAGATACGACCGTGAGTACAGAGTGCGCTCGCTTCACTGGACAGAAACAATCGCGGTGGAATCGAGCAACGTGTAGCGTCCCTACATTTAACTATGAGTGTCCATTGCTTGCGTTTTGGTGCTCGAGTCCCACATCAGCCAAACCCCGGTGGGCTATTTTTGATCAAGACGTCATGCCCCGCTGCTGAGCCAGTGGGTCAAAACTGAACACCTCTCGATCGAGCACGCGGCCAGAGGTCAGCTGACTGTGACAGAGCTACGATAGCGCGCAGCGGGACCTGGAGTACGACTTGCAAACACAAATAGACACTTGTGCAGCGCAGAAGCACAGGGAGCGCTTTTTCTTCTGTATGTGTGTGTCCGTGTGACGATGACAGATAAGGACCCAGACATCGAACTCTTTGTCAAGGTGGGCTGTTGATAGGACAAAGATAATGTAGGTTTTGTCCGTCTTTTTTGCCGTGTTGATTTTCCCTGTGTGAAACTGACACCCGCATGCACGGACAGTCACTCTCCGGCCCTCTTCCACAATTTGCAGCTTGTCAAGGTTTTTCAAGTCTTAGGACTTGCAACCCGTGGTAGGCCGTGACGGCCTGCGAGGCCTTCTCTGCTGGCCTAAAAATATCTGAATCACAGACTAATGTGAATTATATATTGTCCATGAATTCCGACATGGGTCGGTGGGTGGCTGCTGACAGTCGTTGCCAGACCTGCCGTGGCTCAATATGACTTGACATGTAAGGCGCACCGGCCAGCGTATAAGGCGGAGGGTCATCTTTACAAAAACAATCAAGGCTTTTGGGTGTGCCTTATACACCAGAGAACGTCGTCCAGTTCAAGAAAATAAAGCAAATTCTCATGAATAAGAAAGCACAGGAAAAAGTGGAAGCTCTTGTTGAGCAGTTAGGCAACTAATGGAAGCAATGTGGATTATTCATGCTAGCTTTAGGCTCGAATTACGTGTCCTGTTGCATGTACAAGCACGTGTGTACACACATGTACACACACACACACACAAATCCCCCGTACAAAAAAAAATATGTTTTAATCTGCACTACGTTAGATTGCATCAGAGAAAAAAAGGTTCTGACTTGAATTTTATTGTGAAATGCCAATTTTGTGTGCACGCGTATGTGCCCAGGCCGGGAGTGATGGCGAGAGCATTGGAAATTGTCCCTTCTCACAACGACTTTTCATGGTCCTTTGGCTGAAAGGTGTCGTCTTCAACGTCACCACCGTCGACCTCAAAAGGTAGTCAGTCGTCAGGATGACAAATCATCCATTTGGAGCAATCAAGAAATAGTGCTGCTCAGCTCTATTAATAATAATACATTTCATTTCTAAGCGCCTTTCAAAACTCTCATGGTCACTTTACAGTCACAGGATAAGATTTTCTGCGGCAGCCACAGAATTTTCACAGCCATTTTCTGGCCGCTACATTGGAGTCCAGACGGCTTGAATTGATCCGGAAGGACTTCTTGGATGGATGGCAAACATGGATGCTTTCCTCTTCACAACTATTTGAATCCTATTCATAAGTGGACGAGTCACAAGAAAGCATCTTTTTCCGAATGTGAAATCTCTGAAGGCATTGTCTTGATTGCGGAGCGAGGCAAGACGTCTTGGCGTGACGTCGCCGACAAGGGGGCGGGACCTTCTGAAACTGCCCAGTTCCGTCCGAGCTCATTTTGTGGCAGTTCAAACGTTTTTCTGATGTCAGTTAGGAAAGCAAAAACCAAAATGGTGTCGGTTGTCCTTTAAGAAGCCAGCGGAAAGAAAATGTCTCCTTTCTCATTAGGAAACCGGCCGACCTTCATAATTTGGCCCCGGGGACGCACCCGCCCTTCCTTACATTCCAGGATGAGGTACTGACTGATGTCAATAAAATCGAAGAGTATTTGGAAGAAATGCTGACTCCACCCAAGTAGGCCTTACGTGTACACACGTGCACGCACACACGCTCAAAATAAAGGCTCAAGTCATGGCATCTTCTCCTTCAGGTATCCAAAACTTGCAGTGAAGAACCGTCAGTCCAACACAGCCGGAAACGACGTGTTTGCAAAGTTCTCAGCTTACATTAAAAACGCCAGTCCCAACAAGAATAAAGGTAAATTACATCATTATACAGCGATACCTTGGCTTACAAGCTTAATTGCTTCCCAGACAGAGTGTGTAAGGCGAAAGGTGTGTGTCACAAAAATTCATTTCCCATACAAAACCATTAAAATGAGAATAATCCGTTCCCAGGTCCCCATACAACATACATTTCTACTTTTCTAAGCCTGAAAACTACACAAAATAGACCTTATTTCATTGATAACAAACGTGCTATGGTATTATGATGAAAGAAATAAACTGTACTGTATAATAAAGTGGTTTTATTGACCTTTGCGACGGTGGTTGAGGGCTTGATGGAATGTATTGACCGCTTTCATCAGCATGAAACACTTGATGAGGAACGTAGCCTTCTTCTTCCACCATCTTGAGGAATGATTCCTTGTAAGCTTTGGCGGCTTTATCATTAGAACTGGCTGCCTCACCATGATGAATGACACTATGAATCCCTGTACGACGCTTAAAGTTCTCGAACCATCCGCGGCTTGAAATCATCAATGGATGACAAACTTCCAGGTTGCCTCTTGACGATATCCGAGTGAACTTTCTCTGCCATCATTTTACCTGGTTCCTCATCAATTGTGTTCTGTTTGGCTGGGTTGATAGCTTTTTGCATCAAGTGTACAGATGGCTTGTGCGGGTTATTTGCGGAGCCTGATTGATGGGATATTTTAATCTTGCAGTCGACACTCTGCCTTTTGAAATATCAAAGTTAAAACGAGTCCAAATGTCACTGTTTTCTATCCATTCTGTCACTCTCTCTCTCTCTGTCGTCTTTCTGTCTGTCTCTTTAATGTTTAAACCACCTCCCCTCACTACTGCGTGCGTTCTTGACCAATCACGTGACTTTAGCCGATGACTGGGGGCGGGGATAGAGGACAAAAACAGTCGTCTGCCATTTTCTTGTGAAGAGAAAGGGCTCGTTCGCCAACGACACACCACTCGTTGGGGCGCTCCGTGTGTATCCCGAAAAATAGTTTGTATGGCAAGGTTCAATTTTCATCAATGTAACGTTGGCAAACCAAAAAGTTGATAAGCCGAGGGCTTGGTAAATCCAGGTATCCTTCCGCTTTTTGTTCTGGTTTGAGCTTCTAACGTGTGATCCTTTTCAGCATTAGAGCAGAGTCTCAACAAGGCTCTGGCCAAACTGGACGAGTACCTGTTGCGCCCGCTCGCCAACGAGGCTCACCTCGTCCATGAAGAATCCACACGCAAATACTTGGATGGGGATGAGCTAACGCTAGCTGACTGCAACCTCCTTCCCAAACTTCATGTTGTCAAGGTAATTTGACGTGATGCACCTTGCTCGGTAGCCGGCTGAGCGTACTACTCTACTTTTAGCGATGAAAAGGTTTCTTCAGACGTCATCTGTACAAATTTGAAGGTGTCGGACGTCTTGCTCCACATCCGAAAAGCTTCGTCAGCCAACTGAAATTGTGCTGGTACCTCTGGCCCTATATATATCCCTAAATGGACGGAGTTGGCGGTGCCGAACCTCTGCTTTGACACGTCTCTGCTCTAAGGTTAGGGGGACTAAGCCATGTCATGCTGATAAGGTGATTCCAGAGCCAATGGGGAAATCAGAGCCAGCCGTAGAACATAACCAAACAGAACAAAAGAAGTAAGAAGTCAAACCAAGATTTTTAACCTCACTGTCGTCAAATGAGCGGTTGCTTGCTTGAGGTAATCCGATTGGAGAGGTGATCAGATTGGCTAATGAGGTGAAACCAGAGCCAGGGATTGAACAATAGAGGTAATCAGATTAGCTTCAGGGAGGAGTCCACTGCTCCTCCCAACCTCAGAGCAGGGACCTCTCAATGCAGAGGTCGGGCACCGCCACTCTGTCCATAGATAAGGCGAGAGCCACCGGCAAAACTTTAGTTTGCTGACGAAGCTTTTCGGATGCGGAGCGAAACGTCCGACACCTTCAAAGAAGTACAGAGGGCAGCTGAAAAAAACCTTTTCATCGATGCACCGCTCCTGTACGACTGAGAGCTTACGCTCCATTTACTAATTTACAGGTTGCGGCGAAGAAATACCGCAATTACAACATCCCGTTGGAGTATAGAGGCCTGTGGCGTTACCTTGACAACGCTTACAGCAGAGACGAATTCACCAACACGTGTGCCGCCGATGTGGAAATAGAGCTAGCCTATCAGGACGTTGCCCAAACACTCGGGAAAACAGCTGCCTAAAAATGTCAGTGTTTAAAATGAAAAAAACCTGATGACTTGTGCATCAAACAAGTTCCTTTGTTGGAATTCAAGTTGCGTCCATCATTTATCAAATGACTTCCACTCAGCGCATATATGACATATAGCCATATTTGACCTTTTAAGACTGGCGCTGAATATTCATCAAGTCTTGTTTTCCAGTTGATGACGATGCCCGACGTGACGTCACGGAGGGAACGCCCCTGACCGACAAAGCTAAGTACTTTGTTTCGTCTGAAAACAGCGCGTTGATGGCGAAATTAGAAGGAAAACGACATGAATAACGCATTGTGTGTCGAGCTTGGGCGCCATCTTGTGCATTTTCTGGCCGCTACATTGGAGTCCAGACGGCTCCAATTGATACGGAAGGACTTCTTGAATGTCGATGATATAAAACGTTTTTCTGATGTCAGTTAGCAAACAAAAAAATGGTGTCGGTTATCCTTTAAGCGTATTTAGTATCTTGGTCTTGAGATGCAAAGAATTCCACTTGTAAAAATCACAATGCCCTCTTTGATAATTGACATGCTTGGCTGTAACAGCCACCTCTAACTTTAGATTTAAAGAAGTAAATACTGACGCACATCCGAATAAACAATTACCGGTAGTTTTTGCGTGTGCGCTCACTAAACAATGCCCAGTTTTTGTTGTTGTTGTTGTTGTTGTTTTTAATTTACAATGAATGAATTAATTGATTTGATGAATTAATCCATGTGATTTCGTGGCGCCTTTCCAAACTCTCAAGGTGACTTTGGAGTCACCGGAAATTCCCTTGCCGCTTGGCCGGAGTGTTCCCAGCCAGAAGGGGGCAGTAGAAACAAAGCATTCATTGAACGGAATCTCAGGGAGCGTCTGGTGTTTTCCGTTCACGTCTTTACCTTTCATAGATTGGCACGTAATGCGCGTGATAACAAATGTCCTTCGGTTGTAACAACGGATAAAATACTCCAAATGAAAATTTTTAAGTAAATATGAGAGAATAAAAGAAAAACATCGTGTCGGGAGTCATTTTACGCTTTGTTAAGGTGGTGGTCACTTGCAGACGGTTCCTTCACTCCAGTGACGGGAATTCCGGGTCTTTTCAGAGAGTGGGTTCTTTTGGCCCGACTCATTATAAAGGCTGAGCCTTCCGGGCTCCTCAGTTTGTTTGTTTGTTTGTTTGTTTGTTTTTTTTGCTGAAATTAATTATCAAACAAAAATCATATAAATTGATGTGAAAACGAATCACTCATGTAAAAAAATACACTGTATCAAATAATGTTATTTACATGGTCAGATTTATATGTGCGCAGAGTGAGTGGATGCTAACTTTAGCTTTCCCTGTGGTTACTCTGGTCTGATGATCAGCTGTCATTAATTTGCTTTTCATATTAATCATGCTATCATACCAACTCGTAAAAAATATCAATAAATAATAAGAACAGCATAATGTGATAACATTTGTCCACCTGTCTCGACTAAAATCCCCCCGCGCCCTTCTTCTCGCTGCTGCGTGTGTCTGTAAATCCCCCCTCCCTCCTCTACCGCAGATATCGACCAAGACCAAGACTGGGGGCGGGGAATAAGAGGACAAAAAAGTCGGCTCCCTTTTCCGTCTCCGTGTTCGAGGGACCGTCTCTCTTCGTTCACTTCAGAGATCCGGCTCGTTCGCGAACGACACATCGCTATTTCACTGGATTTTTTTGGGTTTGTTTGTTCGTTTGTTTTTTTTCTTCTCGCGGGTTGCGCGAGCTGCCGAGGCTCGTGCGCGCGAGACAGGCGGCCAATTCACGACTCTCGTCGGCATAGCCCTTCTTTATGGATGCTTCGTTCGAAGCCCCTTTGCAATGGACTCCCGAGCCCAATTGACGCGCGGGGTAAGTTCGACACGCTCCTCGATTTGCTCCTTGCGCGTTCGTTCGCTGACTTCGTTCGTGGTTTGTTCACGGGAGTGAACGGCGGTCGACCAGAGAGAGGCCGCTTGCAGCCTCGGACCTTTCAGAGGCCACTTGCAGCCTCGGCCTCGAACATTTGTGTTCGACCACCGAAAGCCGACCCGGCACGCCTTTGCAACCACCAAAACGGGCTGCCTAGTGCCGTCGAGCGAACGTCGCGTCACGAAAGCCGCTTCGATTCGCTGCCCGTCAGTGCAGACGTCTGTTCGGCGTCTCATTGTGTTTGGACAGCAGGTGTACCTGCTAACCTAGCCTCTTTTATTTACATTGTTCTCCCGCACTAGCGTCTTATCGCAGGGAATATTAATAGATCATATCGTTGCCGCTCGGGGTCGGCGTCGAGTTTTTCCGGAGCGTCACCCTGAGCTCTCGCATCATATTTTGATGCACACTAATGAAAGAAGTATTCCAAATGTGATGCAATGTCGGGAAAGAGATGCCCATTTCACGGTAAGATCAGAGCATTTGCGGTGAGGGTTAGGGGGTTAGGGTTGGGATGTTTTACAGTTAGGGTTAAGGTTTAGGAATAGGGGTGACCAAACCACGAACGAAGTCAGCGGACACATTCCTGCATATCGTCTGCCAGTTAATGAGTCAATAAGTCACTGACGATTGATTACAAAAAAAAAAAAAAAACAACCAATTGCTCCTTATGCCTCTGCAAGCGAACCCAACACACACAGACATAGACACAAATACAAATACACACGGCCTTGCTATGATTTGTTGCCAGTGAGCCATGGCTCCTGTGAAGCAAAGCTCCTTTTTCGCCCCGGATTTCTAATCCCAAAGGCTTGGGCGGCTGAAAGAGCACTTTTGACAAAGTGCCAGCTCACCTCTGGATCTTCATGACACCCTGCATTCGTTTTCCGGCTTCAGCTGGCTGGCATTGAATCAGACAAGAATATCACAAGCCATTTCATTCATACATTCTCATGATAAACTGTCGCATATGTTATGTGATGAGAGCTAACAGATGGCCAGCCAGCTAATAGATAGCCAGCCAACCAGGTAGCTAACAGATATCGAATAGATAGCTAATAGATAGCCAGCTAGCTAATGTAAGCCAAACCTGCAGAAAGAAAATATTAAAGGACAACCGACACCATTTTTTGTTTGCTAACTGACATCAGAAAAATGTTTCATAGCATCTAAAATACCCAAAACACGCAGGCTGATATTTTTAGTCAAACAACAAAATGAGCTGATTCAGAAAGTCCCGCCCCCTTGTCCGTGACATCACGCCAGGATACTCCTTCACAAACTGCCTTGCTCCAGAGTCAAAACAATGGCTTCAGAGAGTTCAGATTCGGAAAAAAGATCCTTTCTTGTTCCTCATCCAGTTATGAATATGATTCAAATAGTTGCGAAGAGGAAAGCATCAATGTTTGCAATCAATTCAAGAAGTCCTTCCATAGCAATTGGAGCCGTCTGGACGCCAATGTAACGCCCATAAAATGCACAAGATGGCGGCCAAGCTCTGTTGGAAATGGGCTGATTTGTGTCAACTTACACCTTCTTTATGCGTCTTACCGACATTGGCTGGCACATGCAACGATTCACCATGCCGTTATTGATGTCGTTTTCCTTCTCATTTCGCCATCAACACGGTGTTTTCAGACAAAAAAAGTACCGAAAATGCATTGTGTGTGTCGCTTTCTCGGTCAGGGGCGTTCCCTCCGTGACGTCACTTTGGGCATCGTCATCAACTCGAAAACAAGACTTCCTGAATATTCAGCGGCAGTCTTAAAAGGTCAAATATAGCTAAATGCGCTGGAATCTTTGTAAACGACGCTCAGTAGAAGTCATTTGACCAACCGCAGACTGACCAACAGCACCGACCTATCCGCTGAACAAAGCGGGGCTGTGAAGATGCTGTCCATTACAGGCGCAAAAAAGCACAATGGCCCCCTCTGGTGTCCAGCGATGACAGTCAAATGGCTCAGACATTCCTCCCATTGAAAAACAGTACTGGCATATCCGTGCTGCCGAAAAGGCGCAACCGCTCAGCAGTCTTCTCCTTGATGATTGTCGTGGCCAAAAATGCTGAAAAACAATCCGTATCCGTTCCACACGACGCACAACAACACAAAGTGACAAAAGAAAACACAATAACAAGACAAAAACAACAAAAAAGCAAGGCTCATGAGAGCACTTGCTGACGGCTGCCTACGTATTTACGTATATATCGGGCCAGAGCTACCAGCAAAATGTTATTTCGCTGACGAAGCCTCTTGGATGAGAAGCGAAACATCCAACACCTTCAAAGAAGTACGGCTGAAGAAAAACAGCACCAATTTGTCGGTTTCCTGTCCAGTAACGAAATAAATCTTGCAAAGAGGTGGGGGGGGGTATCGTCGTGGCGCCCCGGTGCGTCTTAACAGCACAAAAGGACAAAGTAGGAAGAAAATGTCAAGAGGAATGGTTATAAAGAGTTTGATGTTTGTCTTTATTTGTAAGTAGGTTCGTTGTCAGATCTCCAGGCAGGTGACGCGCAGAGCTTGATCGTGGCGTGGAGTCGAGAAGGTCGTGCCGTGATGGCATGAGCCGCGCGGGTCTTTGCAAGTCTCTTTGAGTCTGTGAGTCCGAGATGAGTCTGATTGATTGTCTCTGTCCCACGACAGCTGCTTTGATACCATTTTCAAGCGTGCGATATGCCCATCAAGGAGATCAAAGAATTGAAAGAAAGACATTAAAGCTGCGGCGCGCACCGGTGACGCCACAGTTACAGTCTTCTTCTTCTTCTTCTTTTCCTTTGGGCAAGCTTTTCCCTTCAAGGGGTCGCCACAGCAAATCAGTGGCCTCCATCTTTCGAGGTTTGATCCGCATGTTTGTTTTGGCCAAGCTTTTACGTCGGATGCCCTTCAAACCAAACCCTAACCCGAACCCTCACCCCTTACCCTAACAAACTTTCCAAAAGATTCCAAACCTTAGCATTAAGCATACCATCAACCTTAAAAACAGACACAATCTTGATAAATCACAGTGCGCGTGTTCTTTGAAAGGACGTATTTCCATTTCCTCCACCCAGTATCTGCGACATCGTATGTCAATGCCATCGCTTGCATATTCCTTGAGACAAATGTATGA
Organism: Hippocampus bargibanti; assembly: GCF_051943395.1. Lineage (NCBI taxonomy): Eukaryota > Metazoa > Chordata > Actinopteri > Syngnathiformes > Syngnathidae > Hippocampus > Hippocampus bargibanti. The sequence continues at coordinate 296,258 of NC_142734.1, read as the reverse complement.
AGTGACAAGGGCTATTGTTCTCATTTGAAAGACAGTTAATTAATTTGGTTGTAGTATTCTTACTGTGCTACATGGCTTGTACACACTGCATTTAGTATATCAGGCCCAAACCCTCCCTCCACATGCTCCTGGCCCGGCCCCTCTGGCAAATGTTAGAACCCTAATCCCGAACCCTAACCCTGAACCCTCACCCCTAATCCTAGCAAACTTTCCAAACTTTAGCATTAACCTTAGCATCAACCTTAAGCCTTACCCCTGACCCTAAGCCCAAACTCTAATTGTGGCCCACCAGTCAAAAAGTTTGTCCACCCCTGATCTAGTAAGACCAAGAAACACCCCTTTTTCATGTATATTATGATCCCCCCCCTAGATAGTTTCAACGATGTTCTAGCATATGTCTGCCGCATTGTCTAACATCCACTGGTTCCATTTTGTTGAAGCGCTATATTTGATTGCGTTTCTGGCCTCCAAATGAAACTGGGGAGTTCTAACTGTTTGATGGGCATTAAATTGCTGATTAACAGTTGAGTGTTATCTAAACCACTTCTCCCCAGGCAAGAGTTGTGAATTCACATGAGACACACATCAGCCTCTGTGACAGGCAAGCCTATTTGTAGCCAGCTGAAGAATAGATAGATAGTCACTCATAGCTGCTGCATAATTCATGCCAAAACCTGCATTGAGAGCACTTTTATCATCTACACGGCGTTATTCTACAACAAGCTCTTAACGTGGCCTATTTTAGTTCATGGGACCCTAGTCATTTTTCATTATACAGGGTGACCCCCCGCCGACTTGTTTTTGTCCTCTATTCCCCGGCCCCATTCTTCGGTTAAAACCACGTGATTGGTCCTATATAGGGATCTATATATACTATTTATATATAGGGCCGATACTACCAGTAAGACTTTAGTTCGCTGAGGAAGCCTCTTGGATAAGAAGCGAAACTTCCGACACCTTCAAAGAAGTCCAGATGACGGCTGAAGAAACCTTTTCATCGACGTTCCTGATGGACAATCCCAACAATCAACTAACCAGCCCGTCCCCCCTTCTGTTTTTCTTCTGTAGAATGAAGAAGGTTGAAACCTGAGAAGCTACGTTGTCATCAACGTAGTGAGGACCTCAACAATGGCTTCCCGCCCCACCTGATCTCCACCTGGACCCATTGCAGCTGGCGTTTAACCACAGACTCCTCACTCGCTATCTAGTGAGAAATGGCTACACCTTTCTTGTGGAAGCTGTCGTCCCAAAAGCTGGGCTTTTTCCTGGTCAGCTTTGGCTTCATTTGGGGCATGATGCTGCTCCACTTCACCATCCAGCAGCGAGCCGGCCATGAAAACAGCGCCATGCTCCGGCAACAGATCCTGGACCTCAGTAAGCGTTATATCAAGGCACTAGCTGAGGAGAACCAAAGTGTCATGGATGGACCTTATGTTGGCACCGTAACGGCCTACGGTGAGTGATTTTTCGATGAATCATCTATATGTCACCAATTATAAAGGTTAAATGGAAGCGTTTTACAGTGATACCTTGGCTTAGCAACTTTATTGGTTCCCAGACAGTGTGTAAGGCGAAAAGTGTGTCTCCCAAAAATTAATTTCCCACAGGAAACCATTAAAATGAGAATAATCCGTTTCCAGGTCCCCATAAAACATCATTTTCTACTTACAAAACATAATTTTCTAAGCCTTAAAACTACACAAAATATACCTTATTTTATGTATATTAAATGCTATGGTATTATAATGAAAGAAATAAACTGTACTGTATAATAAAGTGGTTATATATGGTGGTTATTATATACTATATTTGGAAAACTTTTTTTCATTCATTGAAGGTACTCCTTATTGTCTGGTGCGCCTTATATATGGGAAAAGTTTGAAAATACACCATTCATTTGGGGGTGCGCCATTGTAAAATAAGGTAATTTTTCCTCGCATCCAAACAAGACCTGCATCCAAAAGGATATCAACATTCATTTTTCAATGAATGAATTGACATTTTTTATAGTACAGAGCACAACTTATGCAGCGCAAGATAGGCTATTTGATGTATTCTTTGAGTGAGTAAAGTAACCGATGGCCGTTGGTTCCAGACTTAAAGAAGACCCTCGCAGTGCTGCTGGATAACATCATGCTGAGGCTGACCAAGCTGGAGTCGAAAGTTGACAACATCTACAACGGCACGGGAAGTAATCCGACCAACGGCTCCGGCACGTCCGCGCCCAACTCCAACAATCCCGAAAAGGTCAATGTGGCGGGTATGTCTCACACCCGATTGATTGTGAGCAAGGCTTATTTCCCGATTACAATAGTGAAAAAGTAGACAGGCTGCCAAGCAAGCTCTTGCAATTTTGTACAATACGCTCCTGGAATTTTACCAGCCAACATTGTTTCAAATACAGTGCCCGTCTCATGAATGTTGATGTTCTGATTCTGATGTTGAAGTGAATTTCTGTCAGCTTTCTGGTGACTTTTTATAATGAAGTGATATTGGCTGTCACGTATGTTCTTCTCAGCGTGTCAATGTCAAACGACTTGATTGCTCAAACCGCATTTAAACAGCTGTCACTGTCGTCAAGTCGAACTCCAATTTCCCTCTGCTCATATACTCGTAACGTTGCCTTTTCCCTAATTCAAGTTTGGCAGGTCATTTTGGGTTTGCCCCCGCCCGCGCCCACCCCCCTAAGCTGCATTTCTCTTGCAGCATTTACAGGAAATACATGTTTCCTCACTACAGGCCCTTGAGAGGAAGTGAAACATTTCTCAGGAAGATGAATGCAATGTCAATCATTGGCACCCACTCTTGAGGACTTGCACACTGCAAGAATCGAATCAAGGGCGGGGAAAATCCTACTGGACCCTCCGCACGCCGCCCACCACCTTTTCCAGCTTCTTCCCCCGAGCCATTCCCTCTCAAATATAACTGTGTAGTGCCATTTTTTTTAACGATGACACTAGTGTTCTAGCGGAGACGCATTCCTGGGCAATCAAGATGCTTCTGATTCAGATGTAAAATGGGTTAGTCGATCAATGACTTTCCTCGGCCCAATTTCAGTTCCCCCGACGATCATTTCCTCGGTCGCACGACACAACCCCGTCTTGAGTCACATTTCTGCAGCTTACTCTAAAAGTGGAAAATGAGTGAAACGTGAGTCAGAGCTTGGAAATGAGTGGCCCAAAGCAACATTTCTTTTGTCCCTGAACTGCTCTTGTTTTAAAATCCTTCTCCCGTTGTCAGAGATACTGTGGACAAATGCTCGAACACGGCAAGATTGTCTTTTACTGCCGGCAGGGGACATAGCCATTCATGACCTACTGAGCGCATTTGACAAAGATTCCACCGCAGATAGCTAGATTTGACCTCGCACTCAATACTCATAAAGTCTTGTTTTCGACTTGATGCCTGACGTGACGTCACGTCAGGAACGCCCCTGACTGAGAAAGTCCCACAATGCATTTTGGGTATTTTGTTTGGTCTGAAAACACAGTGTTGATGGCGAAATTAGAAGGAAAACATGCGATGGTGAATGGTTGTGTGTTGCACCAAGACTACTATTTGATACTAGTTGAGACAAATTCCCAGCGGACAAATCAGCCCACTTCCAACAGAGCTTGTGCGCCATCTCGTTCATTTTCTGTGATGCTACATTGGAGTCCTGACGGCTCAATCTATACGGAAGGACTTCTTTAATTGATTGCAAACATTAATGCTTTCCTCGTCACAACTATTTGAATCCTATTCATAACTGGATGAGTAACGAGAAAGCATCTTGTCCCAATCTGAAGCCATTGTTTTGATTCTCGAGCAAGGCAAGACGTCCTGGCGTGACGTCACGAACGAGGGGGCGGGACTTTCTGAATCTGTCCAGTTCTGAGCTCATTTTGTGGCAGTTTTGGGACACTTGAAGTCCTTTTGATTGGTGTTTTGCATTTGACTAAAACTATCAGCCTGCGTGTTTTGGCTATTTTAGATGCTATCAAACGTTTTTTCTGATGTCAGTTAGCAAAGAAAAAAATGGTGTGGGTTGTCCTTTAATATGTCTTTGGGTGGACGTCTTCCCTCAAGTCAAGTAGCTGTCTCGAATGCTATAAGCTTCTATTGCCTCTTCACGATTGGAGTTAGTTAGATAAGATCAGCAACAGAGCTCCCAAGTCTTCATTTCCTTCCCCCTCACAACGTTTGCACTTAATGACTGTTGCCGTAACGTCTCGAGTCAAGCAGACAGATTTGCTTCTCACGGCTGAACTTGTCCTTCAGGAAACGGAAACCAAACGTTTTATTGCAATGCATATTTACAAGCAGCACTGCGACAATATGAGGCAAACGTCTCCAGTGAGTATTTGTCACCGCTTCTGTATTAGGTTGGGGGCGGGCGCCCTGATGACATGAAACCAAGATGATGTTTGAAGAAGGATCTTTCTCCAAAGCTGGTAGCACAGATCCTCCAGATTATTTGAAGCGGAAGCTTTCGCTTCTGTACAGCAGCTGCTTTGTGTCACAGGAACACAGGAGAATAACAAAGCAAACCACATTTAATATCAAGCAGATGTCCTCAATATGAGTTTAACTTGGCCAAATCTTAGATGACCTCATCTTCTTGAATGATCTCATCTGTTTTGGTTTTTCTGCTCTTCCAAAGTAACCCCTCCTCCGTCTTTTCACGTCCGAGTGCTGTTCTTGTTTTTAATGCATTCGTCGTTTGGATAATTCTGTCATTAAGACGTCTGTGTAAGCTCTCAGAAGGGCATCCGACGTAAAAGCTTGGCCAAAACAAACCTCTGAAGATGGAGGACACTGATTTGCTGTGGCGACCCCTTGTAGGGGAAAAGAAGAAGAAGAGTGTAAGCTCTCAGTCGTACAGGAGTGGTCCATCCATCGATTAAAAAGCTTTCTTCAGTCATCATCTGTACTTCTTTCAAGGTGTAGGACGTTTCGCTCCTCATCCGAGAAGCTTTGTCAGCAAACTAAAATTTTGCTGCTTGCAAAAGAGCTTCTTTTACTCCCCTTGACTATTTTTATACAACAGCAAAACCCTTCACTAAATCGCCATGGTGGTGCGAGGTTCAATTTGCATCGTGCGTACAACAGACTTCTTAGATCGTTACCACGTAGGCCATCAATCAAGCTCCACAAATAACCCGCACAAGCCATCTGTACACTTGATGCAAAAAGCTATCAACTCAGCTAAACAGAACACAGTTGATGAGGAACAAGGTAAAATGATGGCAGAGAAAGCGCCTCCAAGGGATCATTCCTCAAGATGGTGAAAGAAGAAGGCTACGTTCCTCATCGAGTGTTTCATGCTGAGGAAAGCGGCCACTCCATTCCACCAAGCCATCAACGACAAAGGTCACAAAGGTCAATAAAACCACTTTATTATACAGGGCAGTGTATTTCTTCCATTACAACACAATAGCACATTTATTATACATAACACAAGGTCTATTTTGTGTAGTTTTAAGGCAGTAGAAAGTAGAAAATGATGTTTTATGGGGACCTGGGAATGGATTATTCTCATTTTAATGGTTTCCTATGAGAAATTATTTTTTGGAATACACATTTTTCGCCTTACACACTCTGTCTGGGAAGCAATTAAGTTCGTAAGCCAAGGTATCACTGTAAAACGCTTCCATTTAACCTTTATAATGGGTGACATATAGATGATCCATCGAAAAATCACTCACCGTAGGCCGTTACAGGTATCACTGTATTTTGGACAGCCAGTCTCATTTGAAGCTCAAATGAGACTGGCTCCAGATCCATATCATTTAGGAATGAAAAGAAGAGGGTCTAAGATTTCTAACTCTGTATTCAATGTTGATGTGGTCCTAAAAGTCAATATTCTGTGTGTCCTGGAATTCAAGTGACAATGACAAAAACGGAGCGGACATATTTTTTGCACATGGTCTCGCAGTGAATGAGTTCAAACTATCTCCTTTTTAAGCCATGATTGTTTATCCATCTGCCGTATTCGCTTGCACGGATTCTGAGAATATTACCACGGCTCGTCCAAAGCTGAAATGTGTCTCTCATTGGAAAATCCAAAGGACTTGTAGCCAATCCCCTTGACCGTATTGATTCTCTCTCACTTGCCATCATCTCGATTCTCCACCTCAGATCTTCTGAATGGAGCCCAGGAGAAGTGTGAGCTGCCCCCTTTGGATGGATTTCCACACTGCGAGGCCAAGTTGAAGGTAAAATGAAGTCCGCACGGAAAACACCTTCTTGAGAGGTGAATGTCACTGCGATACGAATGATCATTTCATCTTGCTGCAAACTAACCTTCACTTGGAAATGTTGAAGTCAAAGCAGAGTTTGTATTGCACACCACACGCAGAAGCAGACGATGCAGATTTGGGGTGGTGGACTGTACCTTATCGAAAGGCGCGTTGGCTGCCGCGGCTCACCCGCAAAAAAACATCCTGTGTCCTTGAGAGTTTTGAAAAGCGCTTACAAATGAAATGTTTTATTATTATTATTCAAAAATAACTTCAGGTAACATTTTTTTTTGAATACCACTACAGTCACAAGATAAGTTTTTCTTTGGGTGAGCAGCAGCAGCCACATGCGACAGCATTCACTCAAATAGATAGAAAGTTAGCTAGCTAGCTAATAGATAGCACATAGATAGCTAGCTAGGTAGTTTGGGTCTGTGATGTATGGTATTTTCTTCCAAAATGGCGCAGCTCATCATGAATTATTTCATTGAATTCTTATTTGCACAAATGCAATTTTGCCAGAATATCATTTTTAGCTCTTGTAAAAGCGCCATAGCAATCAATATGTATTGTATTATATTGATAGAAGTCAAATATAACAAAGAAAAAAACCTGAGCATATTTCTCCTTTTAGTTTGTGTAAGAAAGATTCATCCGAGTCAAGAAAATGATTGACCTCTTCAATTGTTGATTTTAGTGGATGAAGGAAATGTGGCGCTCTGACTCGTGTTACACCAATTATGGTGTGGACGGCTCCACGTGTTCCTTCTTCATTTACCTCAGTGAGGTGAGTACAAACATTGGAACCATGACAGCAAGCTTTTTCAACCCAGTTAATGACCGCAAAACAATCTTTAAAAAAAAAATCATGATGATAATAATAATAATAACACCTCAATAAATCTGTGCCTTTTTGCCTTTCATTCACTAAAAAGAAATCATTCTTTGCATGTTTGCTTTTCATTCAATCATGCAAACAGATACAAACACATTCTTCTTATCAGATGTTGTTTATTGTTTTTTTGTGCTTGTTTGAGAAAAATAAGTAATAATAGCAATAGCAGCAACTGTAACAATATAATTTGAAATGAATTGAATACGCTCTTTGGGTGTGATTGCAAATGTGAATGCTTGTTTTCAGGACCTGCAAGTCATCTTTTTTTTTTTTTTTTTTTTTTTTGGTGTTAGGTGGAGAACTGGTGTCCGCATCTGCCTTGGAGGACAAAGCGCTTGACTGAAGACACGGATAGGCGAGGCCAGGTAGCTCTGCCACTCACTTCACTCGTCAAATGAGTCATCCGCATGAAGGTGAAATGGCTTACAAAAGCCTCCGTTATTTATTAATCCGTGGCTTGAAGAGCCACGGATTAATTAGAAGTTCCAAAGATCGCAAGGGTTCAGAGTGCACAATAAGGTCAAGAAAAATCCCAAAGTCGACTAAACGCCCACGTATAATACACACGGATATGTGTTCCATTGTTTACTCTTATTTTCTTGACGAGATTGTTTGTCATGTGTTTAGGCAGATGTCCGGACCGGTTTGGAAGAGTTATACCGCGTCATGTCTCAACGGGAGGAATTCCGCTGGATGACGCTTCGGATCAAACGCATGGCCGAGCCGTGGGTCCGTGCAATCGGATCATTGGCCGCCAAGCAGAACCTGACCAAACGGAGGAGAAAGAAGGTAGCTGCCGTCGCCTGGAGCAATGGTGGTGGTGGGGGGGGGGGGGGGGGGCTTTCGGTTGTCTACATGATTATATTGCCGTAGCTATCTCTTCCAAAAATTGACTTTGCTTCTGAAGAACCCCTTCAGCAAACGTGATTTTCCTGACACAAACTGACTCTTTGGAAAGGGCAATAAAAGAAGCTATTTTCATAAAACGGCAAAATCCTTGACTAAAAATCGCCATGGTGGGGTGAGGTTCAATTTGGATCATTCGTACAATAGACTGTTTAGGTTATCCCGATGAGGTGATACCAGAGCAAATGGGGCAATCAGGCCAGTCGTAGACCTCATACTCAGGCAGGACAATAGAAGTAATCAGTGTAGCCGCAGATGCCTTAGATAGTGCTCAGTTAGCCAACGTTTGGTCGGGGACCGTGCAGTCGGCTATCAAGCTATGCCAAAACATTTTCCCTGAAGTCTTCTGCTTTTGATATGTCATTGGCGATCCATTGCGGCCCACACTTGTACTGCCACATTTGCTTGGAGATGTCATCGCTGAGTGGCAACCTGGCCTGGTCCATTTTTCTCCCCTCTACCAGATCCTGGTGCATTTGGGTCTGCTGACCAAGGAGTCTGGCTTCAAAATAGCAGAAAATGCCTTCAGTGGCGGCCCGTTAGGCGAATTAGTCCAGTGGAGCGATCTCATCACCGCGCTTTACCTCCTTGGTCACGATGTCCGGATCTCTGCCTCCCTGGCCGAGCTCAAAGAGTAAGTATAGTCAAACCTCCGACGTCTCGGTTCTAATAGATAGCTATTCGCCAGCAAATAGATAGCTATTAGTACTTGAGGCATGAAACAAAATGGCGGACCAAACAATGAACATCCCTAAAAATTGTGTAAATGAAACAAACACCAGAAGCCCCCCACCCCCAAAATACAAATCTATCTATTCGCTAGCTAATAGCTATCTATTTGCTGGCTAATAGCTATCTCTTCGCTAGCTATTAGCTATCCGCTAGCTATTGGCTATCTATTCACTGGCTAATGGCCAGCCACCCGCTAGGCACTCGCCGGCGAACGGCCATCCGTTCGCCAGCTACTAGCTAACAGCGCTACTAGCCAATGTCTCGATTCGACTTGCTGTCGGGACAGACAATGAAATGATTTTATGACGGAGGCTGCGGACCGGATGAAAATTGATCACGGGCCGCATTTGGCCCACGAGAAAATGAGCCCCGGTTTGTCCAAAATGACTGCAATCGTTTCTGTCCAGGATCATGCGACGAGTGATGGGCAATAAGTCGAGTTGCCCCACTCAGGGTGACAAGATTGTTGAGCTCATCTACATCGACATTGTGGGCCTCACCCAGTTTAAGAAAACGCTCGGTCCTTCATGGGTCCACTATCAGTAAGTAGTTTTCCATTCGACATTCGGAGAGCAAAGGGTTGATTTTTACTTGCCAACTCGTCACCCCATGTCGGATTCGCATTAGCCTTGTGGAGAAATCGACTTTTTACAGCAGCAAAGTGATGCAAGGAAAGGAAGAAGTAGAAAAACAAAATACTGAAGCTGCTGTCAAGGCAGCCGCTCTTGCGGCACCGTCTCGGAGTCAAAAGAACAACAACAAAAAACTAAATAACAAAGAATGTGACACAAGACAAAAGACACAATCTTCAGTTGGACTAATCTTTTAAAAAGTAGCGGTGGCTAAATTTATGGAGAGGATATGCAAATTGAAGTGATACCTGAGTAAAACGTAGTTTTCTTGATTAGACTAGCACGCCCCTGGAACGGTCTGAGCTTCAACAGCTGTAAGCAAGAAAACATTGTCTTTTCCGTGAGCTGATAAATGTGTAAGCTGGCTAATGAGCTCTTCCTGTGCAGGACGTTCAAGTCGTAAATAACTTTGGTGAAGTCCTAAATTCTGTCCTAGGCCAGATCTCCTCCATGAAGCAGACAGTTGAACTCGCTGTGTCTGTTAAATTTCGATTGAGCTCAGGTTGTCTGCGCTTCAATCGAGTCACACATGTTGACTAAACATATAACGGCATGAAACTTTGAAATAGGATCACTTCTTATTCTGTCTAATCTCTATCAATGCTATCAAACGTTTTTCTGATGTCACTTAGCAAACAAACAACAACAAAAAATGGTGTCGGTTGTCCCTTAAGTATAGTCGACTCATTTTCACTTACTGTCCAAATCACAATGGCCCTATGCTTGATCACTTCATGTTACTATCTATGCCCACCTCTTAGAACCCAGCACAGGTTAAGTAGCATTGATTGAAATGAGTGTTAGATAACGTATGTTTGGCGCACTAAACTTGTTTTGTCACACCGCAGGTGCATGTTGAGGGTGCTGGATTCCTTTGGAACAGAACCGGAGTTCAATCATGCCCATTATGCCCAGTCCAAAGGTCACAAGACGCCGTGGGGGAAGTGGAATCTCAATCCTCAGCAGTTCAACACCATGTTTCGTAAGTCACGACAAAGGCTTCAACGCCACGACTTCTCATATACGGACAGCCGAGTGCTTTCAAGCGTTCACTGCCATTCACAAATTTAGTCAGGAATTGAAAATTTGACGCAGAGTGTCTGTATATTAACTAATTCACCGCCAGATGTGCAAAAATGTGTGTGTGTGTATATATATATATATATATATATATATATATATATATATATATATATATATATATATATATATATATATATATATATATATATATAAATAAAGCTGACTACATTGTACTTGGCGCATTTTACCTATCCCGGGCTATTTTTGGAACGTACCTCCCGCGATAAATGAGTGTCCAATGTGTATATAAATCATGTCTAATGACTGTTATCCATTGATAAGATAATCAGTACACATATCTAAAGGTATTTCTTTGTTCTGTGCACATGCACGTGGATATTGGAAAGCGTTCACAAGCCATGTTCATGCGCCTTCATAAAGCCACGCCACTCCTAATCGGACACTCCCAAAGGCAATCATTTGACAAATCAAAGCCGCTGATGTTGTTATTTGTTGTGCGATTTGTCACAGTGTAACCAGCACAGCCGTTCCTGAAATCAGCGCAGCTAAAAGGCTCCACTGTGCGTAGTATGGCTCGGATGTCCAAATGGGGAGTGGAATTTCAAACAGAGAGACAATGCACGCCAGCCACCCTGGCGTAATCACGTGCAGCGTAAAGACGACCTTTCACCGCGCTCGTAAGACTTGGATGGAAAAGGCACCCTTCCTTCCAGTCAACAAGTCCACACAGGAAAAATTGCCTTCAGCTTGACACTTTACCCTCTTTGACAAAGTGCCAAAAACACCGTTTTACAAGTCAAACAGGAACACGTTATGGAGCTCAAAGCATCGCGTGGATTCTTTGCCAACATCAATACAAGCTATTTTGTCTTTATGTTTTAACTCTTCACTCGATCTAAGACGTCTGTTGAAAGCACGACCCAAATTAAACCTCACCCCACCGTGGTGATTTAGTGAAAGGTTTTGCTGTTTTATAAAAATAGCTTCCCCTTTCAAACCATTTCTTTTCTTTCGCTGTTGATGTTAACCTCACCGTGGTCAAACGAGGGGCTGTTAGCTTTTAGCTGCTGCATATGTACTGCAGATTGAGGCCCCTAACTAGCACTATCCCCGCCATGTTGATAAAGTCTTTTTTGAGATGTTTTATTCGGAATCCTTCCTCTCCAAACGGACCCCTTGATTATTCCACAAGGTGAAACGGGACACACAATCCCAGGGTGCCGAAATAGCGTCGTTGCTACGCAGACGCCTTCATCTGTGCAGACGTTAGCTTCTGACCACGTGTCAAAAGACGTATATCTGAGGCAGACAAGAACAATCAATGAAGAAGAAGAACTTAACTTATTGAGGTCAAACTGGTTGAAAATCAAACCGTGTTTTTCCTCTTTTGATATGTTTCAGCTCACACGCCAGACAACAGCTTCCTGGGCTTTGTGGTGGAGCAGCACCTTAATGCCAGTGACATCAAACACATCGATGACGTCAAGAGACAAAATCAGTCTCTCGTCTACGGCAAGGTTGACAACTTCTGGAAGGTAGGCCGGAACAAACCCACAGAAAGCCATTTCCACATCTGTAAGTGCTCGAAACCCTTTTGGACAATCTTTTGTCAGACGTTTCAGTCAACTAACTAATAAATGACTTCATTATATAGTACAGTTTATTATTTTAATTATAATACCATAGCACATTTATTTTCCATGAAATAAGGTCTATTTTGTGTAGTTTTAAGGCTTAGTTTTTATTTGTTTTATGGGGACCTGTGAACGGATTTTTCTCCTTTTAATGGTTTCCTATGAAAATTAATTTTTGGGATACACACTTTTTGCCTTACACACTCTGTCTGGGAACCAATTAAGTTCATAAGCCAAGGTATCGCCGTACGTAACTCTATCACAGTGCAGTTTCTTGTATGTTTGTATTTGCAATCTTTTTTATTTTACTTTGTTTGGCTGTTGTCATGCCGCATTCCAAGTCTTTTCACTGCCAGACGTGCAAAAATGTGTCCATTCCGGTGCCAGGGTTTTTGTCATTGTCACTCAAATTACAGGCTCCACTGACTTTTAGGACTACATAAACATTCAATGTCCTTAGACTTTCTTCTTTTATCTGGAAAAAAAAGGTTAATTCATAAATGATATGGGTGTGCCGTTAGATAAGCTTGAAATGGGGGCGGATGTCCAAAATACAATACAATGCATCCATATTGGTTTACATAGCGCTTTAACGACAGCTGAAGCTGGAATAAAGCGCTAACATGGAAAAAGGGGAAAAGCTTCTCCCTTGTGGAAAGATAAAAACATTACCAGAGCCCAAGGCCAGCGCTTTATCGGCACCCAAACAAGAAAGAACAAATTCTGGAATGGGACTGGACGTCATATATCGAAGACATTTGTGAATGAGTTAAGAGAGATCCCGTCCGTTGCCATGAAATGAAGTGGATTTTAGTTAGCTTGACATGTCCTGATTGAACTCCACCGTCCCCTTTGTTGCGTCTTAGGACAAGAAAAAATACCTTGACATCATCCACAGCTACATGGAAGTACACGGCACCGTGCACGGCACCGGCACTGTCCACCTCCCAAGCTACGTGAGGAACCACGGCATCTTGAGTGGACGAGACTTGCAGTTTCTCCTCCGAGAAACTAAGGTTAGCTCACCCCCCCACCCCAAAAAAGACATTTGGCAGTATGTTCAGCTGTCAACGACTGTCAACAAGGTCATTGCTGTCCTCCTTCTTTCGTGCACTGCCCGGGCTAATTGGCTAATTTCCATCAGGGAAATTTTCTGTCTCCTCTTTGATGGGTCAGGTGTGAAAGGGTTCATGTTGACGTTGAGATGGAGTCCGAGTGGAAGTCGAGGAAGCCGTTAAAATTCACCGAAAGGTCAAAAGTTGAGCAAAGATGTCTTGTCTGCGGTCGTAACCGGCCACATTTGGCGTCATTTCATCTGAACATTTTGCACAAAAGTCACAATAAGATCAGGAAGCGATGCCATTTGTCATCCGAAAGGTCACTACAAAACACTTGCTTTTGAAAATTGGAGTTATTCCCGGTTGAACGGGGGTCACCGTTGCTGGCTACCTAGCTAGCTATTTATTGGATATCTATTAGCTGTCTAACTAGCTAGCCAGCTAGCTACCTAGCTATCTATTAGTCAACGAATAATAGATAGCTATCTGTTCTAGTTTATATTGTAGCTTATATCAAATAGCTATTAGCTATCTATTTGCTAGCTAATAGCTATCCATTCGCTGGCTTTTAGCTATTCGCTAGCTTGCTAGCTCTTAGCTATCTATTCACTAGCTATTGGCTATTTATTCACTAGCTAATAGCTATCTATTCACTGGCTACTAGCTATCTATTCGCTAGCTATTAGTTCTGTATTTGCTAGCTAATTACTATCTATTCGCTGGCTATTAGCTATCTATTCGCTAGCTAGCTGGCTTGCTAGCTATTAGATATCTATTTGCTAGCTATTGGCTATCTATTCACTAGCTATCTATCCGCTAGCTAGCTTGCATTCTATTTAAATTACTTTGGAGTGGCGTGAACGCTAGCGCGAGTGGCTGCCGCCGCTCACCCACGGAAAGAAAAAACTTATCCTGTGACTGTAAAGAGTTTTGAAAGGTGCTTCGAAATGAACTGTATTATTATTCTTCATCATTCAGCGCTGTAGAGCTAACGGTGGTAAGGGGTGGGGCCTGCCTTTGATATTTCAGCTGGTGGCGCTTTCAATGTCTCTCGGGGCTTTTAGTTTCCCCCTCCCCTCGTGAGTCCCTATAAATAGAGCTTGATTGTTCCCCAAGGTTGAAAAGCTTTTGCCGAGCGGGCGAGTGAGCGGGCGGGCGGGCGGGCGGCTCTTTCTTACACAACACATCTTTAATGGAGCGGAAGTGGTGTGATTTGCTGCCCCCTGTTGTTCAAAATACACTCTTTTAGCTCTTAGAGGACAACCGACACCATTTTTTTGTTTCTTAAGTGACGTCTGAAAAACGTTTTATAGCATTTAAAATAGCCAAAAGGCGCAGGCCACCAATAAAAAATGACTTCAAGTGTCCCAAAACTGTCACAAAATGAAATCAGAACTGAGGAGAGATTCAGAAAGTCCCGCCCCCTTGTTTGTGATGTCACGCCAGGATACTCCTTCACAAACTGCCTCGCTCCAGAATCAAAACAATGGCTTCAGAGAGTTCAGATTGGGAGAAGATGCTTTCTTGTTACTCATCCACTTATGAATATGATTCAAATAGTTGTGAAGAGGAAAGCATCCATGTTTGCCATCGATTTAAAGAAGTCCTTCCGTAACAATTGGAGCCGTCTGGACTCCAATGTAGCGCCCATAAAATGCACAAGATGGCGCACAAGCTCGGTTGGAAATGTGCTGATTTGTCCGCTGGGAATTTGTGTCAACTTACATCTTTATGCGTGTTACCGCCATTGGCTGCGACACACAAGGATTCACCATTGCGTTATTTATGTCGTTTTCCTTCTAATTTCGCCATCAAGATGAAAAAAAGTACCCAAAATGCATTGCGTGTCGCTTTCTCGGTCAGGGGCGTTCCCTCCGTGACGTCACGTCAGTCATCCTTGTTCTTCTTATGTTTTTCTTTTGTGTAATCTCCTAAAGTGCGGGTTTTTGCTCCGCGTTTGACTTGTGTTGCAGTTGTTTGTGGGTCTCTCTTTTCCCTACGAGGGCCCCGCCCCCCTGGAGGCCATCGCCAACGGCTGCGCCTTCCTCAACCCAAAGTTCAAGCCAGCCAAAAGCAGCAAGAACACGGATTTCTTTAAGGGAAAGCCCACCCTCAGAGAGGTGACACTTTGACATTGGCCATTTAGCTGGCAGCAGCAGCTCCTTCACTTCGCTTTGCTTTTCCGTGTGCTCAGCTGACGTCTCAGCATCCCTACGCTGAGGTTTATATCGGGCAACCCCACGTGTGGACCGTTGACATCGATAATCCCGCCCAAGTGGAAAGAGCAATCCGCTCCATCCTCAGCCAGAAGGTACAACCATCCAATGTCTTTTACAAAACCGCTGTATTTGCCGCTAAATAGAAGGTGCACCCCCCCCCCCCCCGTGTACTTTCAAACTTTTTGTAGATAACAATTTTATTTTTGAATTTTATTTTCCCATTTTATTTATTTTTTATTTTATTGTGTTTTTTCTTTTTTCTTTAATTTTCTTTCTTTTTATATTTTTTTATTCATGTATTTTATTTTTCCTTTTATATTGAATGTATTAGTTTGTTTTCTTATTGATTTGTTTGTTTTCTGATTATTTTCTTTTACTTGGCATTGAAAGGAGATCCATACGGTCTTGCGTCTGCCGCCGCCGCCGCTCTGTACAATGACGAAACCCTGGCGTTTATTTGTGAGAGCCTTTTTCTACATGCTGATTCCAGAGTCCAGCAGGCTCCAGCTTGCCTTTGCATATTTCTTCCCCCATCCGCCTCCCAGCACGACGTCGCTGATTTTTATGTATCTTTCTTTCTTTCTTTTTTTTTTTTTTTTTCCTGCGGCTGATTTATTTGGTGGTAGAGAAACAAAGGGCTCGTTTGTCAATTAGCCGCCCTCAAAGGACCCAATTGTAAACGTGTCTCTATTTTGTGTGAACAGATTGAACCTTATTTGCCATTCGAGTTCACCTGTGAGGGGATGCTGCAGAGAGTCAACGCCTTCATCCAAAACCAGGTGTGGTCATCCCTCGCTTTACCAAGCCCTTGGCTTACAAACTTTTCAAATTGATGAACATTTTACCTTGGCATACCAACTATTTTTGGGGATACGAGCGAGCCTGTTCTCCCAACAAGAAAATGGCCCGCCCCCGGTCTTCGGTTAAAGCCACGTGATCGGTCAAGAACGCAGCAGTGAGGGCAGGTGGTGCAAGGTTAATCGGTGGAAAGCTTTCTTCAGCCGTCATCTGAACTTGTTCCAAGAAGTCCAGATGACGGCTGAAGAAACCTTTTCATCGATGGACCGCTCCTGTACCACTGAGATCTTACACAGATGTACTGCAAGGTTAAAATATCCCATCAATCAGGCTCCACAAATAACCCGCGCAAGCCAACTGCACACTTGAGGCAAAAAGCTATCAACCCAACTAAACACAACACAATTGATGAGGTCAAATGATCATTCCTCAGAATTCCTCAAGTGTGCAATGCTGAGGAAAGCGGCCGGCCACTCCATTCCATCAAGCCATCAACGACCATCGCCGAGGTCAATCAAACCACTTTATTATACAGTACAGTTTATTTCTTCCATTATAATACCATAGCACATTTATGATAAATAAAATAAAGTATATTGTGTGTAGTTTTAAGGCTTAGAAAATGAGAAAGTAGAAAATGATGTTTTATGGGGACCTGGGAACGGACTATTCTCATTTTAATGGTTTCTTGTGGGAAATGAATGTTTGGGATACACACTTTTGGCCTTACGCACTCTGTCTGGGAAGCAATTAAGTTCGTAAGCCAAGGGATCACTCCCGACTCGATTCCCTTTGGCATTTGAGTAAGCAAAAGGAAAAAGTTGTTTTCACTTGAATGGATGGACGGACGGACGGACGGGGCACACGTATGAGGCTACTCATGTGATCGATCTTCTGACGTGATGTGACGTGATGTGATGTGGCGTCAGGACTTTTGTCACGGTCAAGTGATGTGGCCTCCGCTCAGCGCGCTGCAGGTGAAAATGGCGGAGCCGGGCCGCTCCTGTAAGCAGGTGTGTCAGGAAGAGCAGCTCATCTGCGAGCCGTCCTTCTTTCAACACCTCAACAAGGACAAAGACCTGGCCAGGTGAGCAACTAGCAACACGATTAGCGGCACTGCTCTGCAACCGCTATTGCCAAATTTAGTCGGGAATCGAACACGTCTTTGGGTTTTGGTTTTCCTTGCCAGCGGGGTGACGATAAAGCGCTGGTCAGACCTCCGGCAATGTTTTTTTTTCCCTTACACAAGGGGGCGGTATTTGCCTTTTGTTCACGTTAGCGCTTTGTTACAGCTTCAGATGTTGTTAAAGCACATTTTTGTTTGTTTTATATTTTTGTCTTTTATTTTCTTTTTATTATTATCACTTTATTATGATATTTTATTGTCTTTTTTATTGATTTTCTTTTATTATTTTATTAGATGTTATTTTTTATCAATACAATTGTGAATTGTTCCACCAGGTTGGGCGTGGACTGCCAGACGGTGGAGTCGAGCGCCGACACGGCGGCGCCGGCCTACAGCGACAGCGGCCACCACTGCGTCTTTCAGTCCGACTTGCTTCTCTTCAGCTGCGCCGGCGCCCACCAATCGCTCAAGCGCGTCTGCCCCTGCCGTGACTACATGAAAGGCCAGGTGGCGCTGTGCAAAAGCTGCCTATAGCGGCGGCCGAGGACCTCCGGCTGGACGCCTCATTTTGGACGGACCAACTCAAAACCCTTTCTTCTATTTATCCTTTTGCCCACTGCTTAAAGGACAACCCACGCCATTTTTTTTGGTTCCCGGACTGACATCAGAAAAACGTTTGATAGCATCGAAAATAGCCCAAAACACGCAGGCTGATATTTTGAGCCAAATGCAAAACCACACCAATCAAAATGACTTCCCAAAACTACTTCAAAATGAGTTTCAGAAGGTCCCGCCCCCTTGTTGGTGACGTCACGCCAGGATACTCCTTCACAAACTGCCTCGCTCCAGAATCAAAACAATGGCTTCAGATTGGGAGAAGATGCTTTCTCGTTACTCATCTGCTTATGAATAGGATTCCAATAGTTGTGAAGAGGAAAGCATCCATGTTTGCAATGGATTCAAGAAGTCCTTCCGTATCAATTCGAGCCGTCTTGACTCCAACGTAGCGCCCAGAAAAGGCACAAGATGGAGCCATTGTTTTGATTCTGGAGCAAGGCGGTTTGTGAAGGCCTTTCCTGGCGTGACGTCACCAACAAGGGGGCGGGACTTTCTCAATTTTGCCAGTTTCCGAGCTCATTTTGTGGCACTTTTGGGTCACTTTCCGTCATTTTCATTGGTTTGGTTTTGCATTTGACTAAAAATAACAGCCTGCGTTTTTATTTGAGATGCTATGTAACGTTTTTCTGATGTCAGTTAGGAAAGCAAAACAAATGGTGTGGGTTGTCCTTTAAAGAGAAGCAACCGCTGCTGGGATGGACGGAAAGCGATGATACATGACTTGAATCAACACGAGGGAGTCTACTTGGACGCAAGCAAGCAAGCAAGCAAGCCAACTGTCCTACGTTCACAGCTAACCCAACTTCGGCGCCTTTTCCCTGCTAAGTCTGAGGCTTTTTCTTTTCTTTAGGTCGATTTACACTGGAAGGCCCCTCCCAGCCCACCCCGATCACCCCGATCACCCCCTCCCTACCACACCCGTGCTAAACAGATGGCTAGTTTGACACTGTAACAAAGGTCTGTAAGTACTCAAGTCATGAAAAGACACTATTGTATAGAGATCTAGATTTGTATTCTTATTTTCTGAAATGTGGAGTTGCAGATCTTTGCCATGGAAGTCTCCCTTCCCCATTTCACAAATTGCACATTTAATTGAAGAATATCTATGATGTAAGATAAAAAAAATGTCAAGTGGACTGAAATAGAGGCCAGTAGTTTGTAGGAATGCTTTCACACAAGGGATACGGAACTACGCTTCCTTGAGATCCGGACAGTCATCCCCTGCTACTACGATGGCCATTTTCATGCATCGACGGGTTGTTTTTTTTCCCCCCCAAGACAAAAAATAGTTCAAAAAAAAAAAATGCCCAACGACTCCGAGGTTTTGGACATGGCTGTAGCGATGAGAAGGTTTCTTCTGCCGTCATCTGTACTTCTTTGAAGGTGTCGGACGTTACACTGCTCATCCAAAGAGCTTTGTCAGCTAACTAAAGTCGTGCTGGTAACCATATGGCCCTATAAATATCCCTGATGGAGAGAGGTGGCGGCGGTGCAAGACCTCTGCTCTGAAAGGGCCCTGCTATAAGGGGATAACCATCGTCTAACCTTATATGTGTGTGTATATATACAGGTTCCATCCGACTTACAAATGGTTGAATAGAGACTCTTGGCTAAATGACTGGCAAACTCCCCCCCCCCTCTGTTGCCATCATACGGTTGCTTGCATGCTAGCTGCCTGGCCAAAATTGTCGTACGTGTTGCGGCGCCAGGCATAGAGTAAAAATGTTACAAATTGGGTCTGGAAGTGGCGGTCGTAAGTTGGATGTTGCCTGAATATATAGGACCAGAGCCACCAGCACAATTTTAGTTTGTTGATGAAGCTCTTTGGATGCGGAGCGAAATGTCCGACATCTTCAAAGTAGAGACGACAGCCTTTTCATCGATGGACCGACGGCTCCCGGTCCCCATCGGCCGCCATAAAACAAGGGATGGCTGTTTGAGGTCCCGCCCCACTCTTAACACACCCGATTGAAGCGATCACATCATCAGCAACTTCTGCCCATAATTGAATCGGATGGGTTGGAGTACGAGTCCCTGGTCGTGGTGCTAAAACTGCCTTGCTGTCTCCGTGTGGAGGGACCGGGATTATTCTCATTTATTCTTTTTTTCTCATCACGTTTGTTGTTCGGCGTCACACGGAGGATCTTTGTGGATTTAGGACATGCTATATCACGGACACTTATGATTGTCACGCGACGTGACAGATGATGGTGGTCTGCCCAGCCGAGGTTAGAAAGAAAGTGAATTGTCAGGATGTGTTTCCCCTCAAAAGCCCGCAGAAAAATGGTCTTTCGTTTTTTTCCTCAACATTAACTTAACGTGACGTAAATGAAATCCCAAGAAATGGTGAAAACTCTAAAACATGGATCAAAGCGCACTACATACTACTTTTTATTTGCAAACGACACTATATTTGAACACTGTACATTGCTTTCTCGGGGGCTTTTAGACTTTCTATTTATTTTCTATCCCAAATGTTTATCTTTGATTTTGCTCTTGAACTTGGATTTATTTATAAGAGGATTGCTTGTCTTTTATTTATGGAGAGATGTCATTTCACCACCAGAGGGAAGCATTGTTTTGTTTTTTCCTCCGAGAGGCGCAGTAGTCGGAATATATCAAGAACAATGCTTGCTTACATGCCTGATATTACTCACGGATAGTTTGTCAATTGTGCTTTACCTTCATTCCTATCATTGATGTCTTTTTTTTAAAGCAAATGTGCCTCGTTATACTGCAGCAATCATTGACGCAGGTTGCACATGTGAGGAGAGATAGTCACACTGTTAATTGTTTCCGTCTTTTTAGTCATTTCCGTATCAGATAACATATCTGCCAACTCGTCCGCTTTTGCCGTAAAAACTCTGTTGTTTTTTTTGATGATCCCATTCCGGGTTGCGGGTTAATAATGAAAGTGATGCTTTCCAATTGAAAACACACGATCCAAAATCGTCAAAATAGTAAGCAGTGTCTGAAAGTCATGAGAAAAAGTGAGCGGACACCCGTGCAGACAACTCTGAAACTCATCGCAAAAAAAAAAAAAAAGTATAAAGAATTTTGTAAAATGAAGGAATGCTCCCTTGCTTAATTGATGGTAAATATCCCTTGCTGATGATGATTTTGCTCCAGTTGTCGTCATGGCGCGCAATGCAATGTTTGCTTGACGTCGTCTGCTCCAAGCCGCATGGACCGCACCTTTCAAAACTCGCAAGTAGACTTTTCAGTCACGGTGTCGTCCGACACACGAAACAGGCTCATTTCTGATTGGCAGCCGGTGCCGCCGAGTATGCAAATGAGATTATGCACACTCGGCGGCGGCGGCCAATCAGAAGCCTGTTTGACGATTTGCATTGCTTGTCTGTAAGAAAAGAATCGGTTTTAAATTAGCAGATGATGCTGTTGGAGTTCCGTCTGGTGAATTAGTCTGAAATCGCCTTTAATCATATTTTAATTTTATATATATATATACGTATTCCAAATCTGTATCATTCTCATTGTATTTGGTAACTTTGATGCGTGTATGGGGAAACTTTGGGAATGGATTCAACTGTTAGTTTGCCGCTGTTTGTTCCAAGCGAGCCCCACTTCTGTGTAGTCGTTCACTGACGTCCACGTTGCCAAATGAAACAACAATCTTAACATTTTTTGACCTTAACTTGAGTCAACCGCTGTAAAGTAAATGCGATTGGCCGGTTATGAGTGGTTAAAAAGAGTTTTAGCCGTAGTTTTAGCAGAGCAGCCCAGACGTCTCATGTTAACCTTGACGGTTGAGTGCAGTTAAACTGTGCTGCAGTCCAGTTCGCCTTATACTTTCAACCAAGCCTCATAATAATAATAATAATAATACATTTCATTCATAAGCGCCTTTCAAAACTGTCAAATGCATGCATACATCTCTCCATTTGACATTTCCCACCGTGGCTTTAATGCAGATCGATCTAGCATTCCACATCTGAAAGGGGAAGCGGCCGCAATCACCGTTTTTATGACATTAGTCAAATATGTCTGTGTAACAGAAGTGATCCATCGATGAAAAGGTTTCCTCAGCCGTCATCTTTACTTCTTGTTGGTGTCAGACGTTTCGCGCCTCATTCGAAAAGCTTCATCAGCGAACTAAAATTGTGCTGGGAGCTATCCCTGATGTCAAGTCAGTCAGTTTTATCGTCAAATATGCAAATGTGCATGACATACAGCACAGATGAATTTGCTCCTCTTAATTAATCCTCTCAGACCCGGTGTGAAAGGCACTTATGACTTAAACATAATAAACACGAAAACGCCAATTTGGGGGGTGAGAAAGGGGAGCTGCTGCGTGCTCACGCGCCGCCAACACAAGAGGTGGCGGCGCCACAGCTCTGCTTTGATATGTCCCTGCTCCAAGGTTAGGGGGAGCAGTGGACTACTCCCTGAAGCTAAGATGACGACTTCTTTTGTCCTGTCTGATTACGTTCTATGGCCTGATTGCCCCATTTGCTCTGGTATCACCTCATCAGCATGACTAAGCCTACATGGTAACAATCCAAGTCGGCTGACGAAGCTTTTCGGATGAGGAGCGAAACGTCCGACGCCTTTAACGAAGTACAGTTGACGGCTGAAGAAAGCTTTTCAGCGATTGGTCAAATATACGCAATTAGATATATCTTTCGAATGATTAGACATAAATGTTGAATTATGCTTTCCTTTCAAGAAGAACAAAGCAATGGAAATGTCCCCTTTTGTTGGAGGAAACGGCTGATCTCGATTTATGTTGTTCTTCAAGTGTCACCTTCGAGCTCAGACGAGCCCATCTGTAAAAAAAAAATGATTTTGTTCATTTTAATGTGCCCGCTTAGTCATTTCTCAATGACTAAGCGGGCCAGGATTTTAGTTTGGAATAAACTTTGTTTTCCGTGGAAGAAAAAAAAAGCCTCTGACTGCTTTCAACATTTTGACACGACAGCAGAATAGACGATTTGACTGTTGAAAGTCAGTTTGCGGCGTGTCTGGCGAGGCTGCTTGTTGTTTAAACCCCATAGGTGTCAAAGTCAAGGCCCAGGGGCCAAATCTGGCCCGCCACATCATCTTCTTCGGCCAGCAAATCAAAGCAAAAAGTGCCACGATGCCAAGCAAAATTGCAAATTGTAAACCACAATTATAGTGTGAACACCGCGGGCAAAAAATGACTGACACCCTTCCTTGTCTTACCCCGTTTACGCCGAGCGTGTTCATGAGCACAGATCAATTCATACAAATGAAAAATAAAATCAAAGCGTATCAAATAGGTTCCAACACAGATAATATTATCCGCTTCCTTTCATAACTTTACTGCTGTGTTACTTCCGGGTAGAGTGAACGCTGGCGCGTATGGCTGCCGCTGCTCACCCACACAAGAAATCCTGTGACTGAAGTGTCATTGACTTTTGAAAGGCGCTTAGAAATTAAATGTATTATGATTATTAATTATTATTAATTTGGCAAGAAACAGCATGAATGCATTTGAAAATGAATTTATCTGTGTTGAAATGAACGTGCCTGGCGTCAATCGGTTAAAAATGTCACTTTTGGATTGGATTGGATTGGATATGCCTTTATAAGTCTCACAGTGGAGAAATTTACATTTCACAGCAGCAAAGTGATGAAAGGAATGAAAGTAGAAAAACAAAAGTCTACATTTGGAAATTATTGTCACGTAGTTCTAATGGAATCCAAATACTATTCAAAATGCGTATATAGTTGCACACAATTGTGAGGATTTGAACTACTTGTATTCCACTACTCTACCAAAACCCAAAACCCTTGGTGATCTGGTGAAACAAGATTAACAGCAAACATGTCGACATTCCATGACAGTCACCTATGCCAGCGTGAAAATGAAAATTTCAGCCGCACTTCAACATAGTTCTCGCGCTTTCCAGTTACGGCGGGCCGACTCAACGGTGACCCGATCGGCCTCATCTTGTTTTATTCAAATTTGGAGGCCTCATGATCGACGTCAGCAAGATAGTTGAGATATACGCTACGTTCTAGAAGGGCCAAACATCCTCGTTGCACTTCAAAGACGCTAGAATGGGCACAGAGTCTCAAAAGGGGGATGCTGCGTAGACCCTTCCCCCTTCCCTTAGTCCACATCTCCTCCACTGTGAGCTTGCCGGCACGACGTCACTCAAAGCGCTCGTAGTTCCTGGTTTGTCTCACTCGTGGGATCATGTCCAGCAGCAGCCTGTGAAGAGAAATATGAAGACGCGGCTTGGAATTGAAGCGGATATACGTAGGGCAAGGAGATGTGAGACAATCTCTTTTTGTCAATGGATGCTACAGTTTCGGGTATACTTTTAACGTTTAGCTTGTAGCAGACGTGCCCATTTCAGCATGACCTCCCTGAGCCATTGGTGAAAAGGACGCTTTGATCCTCTCCTGTTTCATCTGATGTGCGATCATTTCTAATAATAGTAATAATACATTTCATTTATTTCAAAAGGTCACTTTACAGTCACAGGATAAGTTTTTCTGTGTGTGAGCAGCGGCTGGCTTCTCGCTAGCTAGCTAGCGAGGAGCCAGCTAGGTAAATCTTTTCCTTTTTCACGGCTTAAGATGGAATGGCTGTCTTGGCGTTGTCATATTTTTGTTCTGTTGACTTGAAGATGGCGCTGCAAGAGTGGCCGCCATTCAAGCAGCTCCTGTATTTTGTTTTTCTACTTCTTTCTTTCCTTTCCTCCCATAACTTTGCTGCTGTGAAATGTCCATTTCTCCACCGTGAGACTTCTACAATCAGTCACAAAGTCGATATTTGATTGAAAAGCCTTGCAGAAAGGGTGCCAAAGCATCTTTGACTCACTTGACTCCGTAGGCAAAGATGATCAGGCCAATGAGGACACCTACAGTCCCGTCCAGGTACCAGATGACGGGCTCGTGCTTGAACACCTCGGCGCTGATCAGAATGGAGAAGCCCATGACGCCCCCCACCAGAGAGTTAAATCCTGAAAACAGAAAAACACGCCGCCGCTTGGCCTTTGCTGCCTCATCGGCGCTAGCAGAGCGCCGCTAGCAGAGCGCAAATGGCGTACCGTCTGTAACGAGGGCCCGACTGGTGAGCACCTTGCCCAGCATGAACTTGACGGTGGCCAGGAAGATGCAGACCACGCCGCTGACGATGGAGACGCTGAAGAGGAAAACATCCTGGGAAGGCACGGATGCGATCACTAGAGCAGCGCAATGCCAGCAATCTTTTTTGGCAGCATGAATATGCCAGCACAGTTTTTGATTGGGAGGAATGTCGCTGCTACTTCTGTCATCGCCGGAGAGCTCAGGGGCCATCGTGCTTTTGTGTGCCTGGAATGGGCAGCATTTTCACCACGCCGCTTTGTTCAGTCTGCAGAGCGCCGAAACAAATGTGGAATTGTCGCGGCTTGGAATTGAAGCGGATTTACGTGGGACGGGAGATGCGACACAGTCTCTTTTTGTCAATGGATGCTACGGATCCCTGTTGGCTTTCAACATTTAGCTTGAAGCAGATGTGCACATTTCACCATAACGTCCCTGATCCACTGGTGAAAAGGACACTTTGATCCTCTCTTGTTTCATCTGGGACTGCTTCATGCAGCAAAGAGGGTACAGAAAGTGCTTAAGGATGAACGACTCTCTGTCTTTGTGATGCCATATTATTTGTTATTTAGCTTTTTTTCTTCTTTTGACTTCAAGATGGCGTCGGGAGAGTAGCTGCCTTGACAGCAGCTCCTGTATTTTGTTTTTCTACTTCTACTTTCCTTTCCTCTTACTTGTATAACTTTGCTGCTGTGAAATGTAAATTTCTCCACTGCGAGACAAATAGAGGCTAATCCAATCCAATGAAAGAGGTGATCTAGTGAAACAAGAAAGAGGAGAAGATCAAAGCATCCTTTTCACCAGTGGATCAGGGACTTAATGGTGGACTATGAACGTTGAAAGATAACACAAACCTGTAGCATCCCTTGACCAAAAGAGATTGTTTGACATCTCCTGTCTCACGTAAATCCGCTTCAATTCCAAGCGGCGACATATTGGAAGTTTTCAAATGTATTAACAGTATAAACCATTTTGTCTTCAACTAAGCTAAGATGGCAGGAGGATCAGGCTTATTCCAAAAACACACAAGCGGACAAATGCAACCACGCCTGGGCTATTTGTTCAACTGCTAGCGATAACGGCAGCTATGCTACTAAGTCACTCACAGGCTGATAATGCCGAGTTTGCCTTGATCACTTCACTGTGAAAATGCGTTTCTTCTGACAGCGAGGCTTCTCCCATCGTGCGACAGCCGCGTTCTACTTCAGACCTGCTCTCGAAATCTCGAACAAAGATGTGCAGTCCTTCTTTCCAAGTGTTAACGCTCGGGTGCGAGACGCAAGGAATGATTGGCCCCTTGCGCCCATGTGACCCAAGGACAGCGATACCTTGGCTTACGAACCAGTTCCCCATAAAACATTTTCTACGCCTTAAAACTACACAAAGTACACCTTATTTTACGTAAAATAAATGTGCAATAATTAAAGAAATAAATTGTATTGTATGATAAAGTACTTTTATTGACCTTTGTGATGGATCGTTGATGGCTTGGTGGAATGGAGTGGCCGCTTTCATCAGCATTAAACACGAGACGAGGAACGTAGCCTTCTTCTTTCACCATCTTGAGGAACGTGAAGGTCCTTTCTCTGCCATCATTTTACCTTGTTCCTCATCAATTGTGTTCTTTTTAGCTGGGTTGATAGCTTTTTGCATCAAGTGTACAGATGGCTTGTGCGGGTTGTTTGTGGAGCCTGGTTGATGGGATATTTTAACCTTGCAGTCTACACTCTGCCTTTCAACTCTCAAAGTTGAAACTCTCTCCCTGTCGTCTGCCTGTCTCTTTAATGTTTAAACCACCTCCCCTCACCGCTGCGTTCTTGATCAATCACCTGGCTTTAACCAAAGACTGGGGGCGGAGAATAGAGGACCAAAACAGCCGGCCGCCATTTTCTTGTTAGAAGAACGGGCTCGTTTGTGAACGACAGGTCACTCATCGTGGCGCTCCGTGCGTATCCCGAAAAATAGTTTGTATGCCAAGGTAATTTTTTTTTTATAAATTTAACGTTCGTAAACCGGAAAGTTCGGAAGCCAGGGGGTTCGGAAACCGAGGTATGAGTGTACTTTGTAATTTAGCTCTGGAGTTTTCTGAGCTTGAAATGGGGGCGGCTGTACAAACTACAATGCGATCCATATTGCTTGATTCTTACCACTTCAGGCAGGAGCTTGGTGGCCAGGTCATGGATGGCCTTCGCCAATATGCACAAGGAGGACAAGATGAAAATGACGCCAAGGATGACGCAGGCTCTGCGGCGGGAAGGATGCAAATCGTCACTTGTCGGCAGAGCCACACCTCCACATGGATATCCGCCGGAATTAACGCTCCATAGCTTTTTCATTTATGTAAAAGGCTCATTGTGGTCACAGAGATGACCGGATTTTCCGGTGCGTAAGGCCAACCCGAACCCTCGGCCCACCTCCAATGAATGGTGTCTTTTCAAACTTCTTTCATATATAAGGCGCATCGGAGTATAAGGCGCACCCTGAAAGGACAACCGACATTATTTGACGTTTTTTTAATTGTTGTTTTTATTGTTAGTAGTAGTAGTAGTAGAGTATTTCATTGCCTGATTGAACCTTTTCAATAAAGTCGAAATAAAGACTTGACACCTGCCTCCTAGTTCTTCACTTTGAACCACAATTTGTAACCATACTTATATTCGTTGAAACCCCTATTTTGAAATCACAACCAGACACAAAAAAACGGCCATTTATAGTAAGGCGTTTTTAGCCTGAAAAAAAAAAACATGTATTGTAAGGCGTTTTTAGCGCAAAAAAAAAACGACCATGTATAGCAAGGCGTTTTTAGCCTGAAAAAAAACGACCGTGTATAGTGAGGCGTTTTTGGACGGAAGAACGACCGTGTATAGTAAGGCTTTTTTAGCCGGAAAAAAACAACCATGAATAGTAAGGCGTTTTTGGCGGAAAAAAATGGCCATGTAAAGGAACGTGTTTTTAAATGAAAAAAAATGACCATGTATCATAAGACGTTTTTCACCTGAAACTGTGTTGTCACAATCTAATATGGGGATGTAGCTCAGTGGTAGAGTGCCTACTTTCCATGTATGATGTTCCCGGTTCAATCCCCGGCATTTCCACTTCTTGGTAATGTCCCCATTGGGGGACATCAAAGCCCTTTCTTATTTTGATTACAAAAACGACCATGTTTTTAGCCCAAAAAACGACCATGTATAGTAAGGCGTTTTTAGCCCGCAAAAAACGACCATGTATAGCAAGGCGTTTTTGGCCCGAAAAAAACGACCATGTATAGTAAGGCGTTTTTGGCCCGAAAAAAACGACCATGTATAGCAAGGCGTTTTTAGCCGGAAAAAAACGACCATGTATAGTAAGGCGTTTTTGGCCCGAAAAAAACGACCATGTATAGTAAGGCGTTTTTAGCCGGAAAAAAACGACCATGTATAGTAAGGCGTTTTTGGCCCGAAAAAAACGACCATGTATAGTAAGGTGTTTTTAGCCCGCAAAAAACGACCATGTATAGCAAGGCGTTTTTAGCCCAAAAAAACCCACCGTGTATAGTAAGCCGTTTTTAGCCCGCAAAAAATGACCATGTATAATAAGGCGTTTTTAGTCCGAAAAAAATGACCATGAATAGTAAGGCGTTTTTAGCCGAAAAAACGACAATGCATCGTAAGGCGTTTTTAGCCGGAAAAAAAATGACCATGTATAATAAGGCGTTTTTAGCCGAAAAAAACGACCATGTATAGTAAGGCGTTTTTAGTCCGAAAAAAATGACCATGAATAGTAAGCCGTTTTTAGCCGAAAAAAACGACCATGTATAGTAAGGCGTTTTTAGTCCAAAAAAAACGACCATGTATAGTAAGGCGTTTTTAGTCCGAAAAAAATGACCATGAATAGTAAGCCGTTTTTAGCGGAAAAAAACGACCATGTATAGTAAGGCGTTTTTAGCCGGAAAAAAATGACCATGTATAATAAGGCGTTTTTAGCCGAAAAAAACGACCATGTATAGTAAGGCGTTTTTAGTCCGAAAAAAATGACCATGAATAGTAAGCCGTTTTTAGCCGAAAAAAACGACCATGTATAGTAAGGCGTTTTTAGCCCGAAAAAAATGACCATGTATAATAAGGCGTTTTTAGCCGAAAAAAACGACCATGTATAGTAAGGCATTTTTAGTCCGAAAAAAACGACCATGTATAATAAGGCGTTTTTAGCCGAAAAAACGACAATGCATCGTAAGGCGTTTTTAGCCGGAAAAAAATGACCATGTATAGTAAGGCGTTTTTAGCCGAAAAAAACGACCATGTATAGTAAGGCGTTTTTGGCCCGAAAAAAACGACCATGTATAGTAAGGCGTTTTTAGCCGGAAAAAAACGACCATGTATAGTAAGGCGTTTTTGGCCCGAAAAAAAACGACCATGTATAGCAAGGCGTTTTTAGCCCAAAAAAAACCACCGTGTATAGTAAGCCGTTTTTAGCCCGCAAAAAATGACCATGTATAATAAGGCGTTTTTAGTCCGAAAAAAATGACCATGAATAGTAAGGCGTTTTTAGCCGAAAAAAACGACAATGCATCGTAAGGCGTTTTTAGCCGGAAAAAAATGACCATGTATAGTAAGGCGTTTTTAGCCGAAAAAAACGACCATGTATAGTAAGGCGTTTTTAGTCCGAAAAAAACGACCATGTATAGTAAGGCGTTTTTAGCCGAAAAAACGACAATGCATCGTAAGGCGTTTTTAGCCGGAAAAAAATGACCATGTATAGTAAGGCGTTTTTAGCCGAAAAAAACGACCATGTATAGTAAGGCGTTTTTAGCCCGAAAAAAATGACCATGTATAATAAGGCGTTTTTAGCCGAAAAAAACGACCATGTATAGCAAGGCGTTTTTAGCCGAAAAAACGACAATGCATCGTAAGGCGTTTTTAGCTGGAAAAAAATGACCAAGTATAATAAGGCGTTTTTAGCCCGCAAAAAACGACCATGAATAATAAGGTGTTTTTGGCCCGAAAAAAACGACCATGTATAGTAAGGCGTTTTTAGGCCAAAAAAAAACATCATGTATGGTAATGCGTTTTTAACCGAAAAAAATGACCATGTATAATAAGGCGTTTTTAGCCGAAAAAAACGACCATGTATAGTAAGGCGTTTTTAGCCCGAAAAAAATGACCATGTATAATAAGGCGTTTTTAGCCGAAAAAAACGACCATGTATAGTAAGGCGTTTTTAGTCCGAAAAAAACGACCATGTATAGTAAGGCGTTTTTAGCCGAAAAAACGACAATGCATCGTAAGGCGTTTTTAGCCGGAAAAAAATGACCATGTATAGTAAGGCGTTTTTAGCCCAAAAAAACGACCATGTATAGTAAGGCGTTTTTAGCCCGAAAAAAATGACCATGTATAATAAGGCGTTTTTAGCCGAAAAAAACGACCATGTATAGTAAGGCGTTTTTAGCCGAAAAAAACGACCATGTATAGTAAGGCGTTTTTAGCCCGAAAAAAATGACCATGTATAGTAAGGCGTTTTTAGCCGGAAAAAAACGACCATGTATAGTAAGGCGTTTTTAGACCGAAAAAAACGACCATGTATAGTAAGGCGTTTTTAGCCGAAAAAAACGACCATGTATAGCAAGGCGTTTTTAGCCGGAAAAAAACGACCATGTATAGCAAGGCGATTTTAGCCCGCAAAAAACGACCATGTATAGTAAGGCGTTTTTAGCCCGCAAAAAACGACCATGAATAATAAGGCGTTTTTAGTCCGAAAAAAATGACCATGTATAGTAAGGCGTTTTTAGCCGAAAAAAACGACCATGTATAGTAAGGCGTTTTTAGTCCGAAAAAAACGACCATGTATAATAAGGCGTTTTTAGCCGAAAAAAACGACAATGCATCGTAAGGCGTTTTTAGCCGGAAAAAAATGACCATGTATAGTAAGGCGTTTTTAGCCGAAAAAAACGACCATGTATAGTAAGGCGTTTTTGGCCCGAAAAAAACGACCATGTATAGTAAGGCGTTTTTAGCCGGAAAAAAACGACCATGTATAGTAAGGCGTTTTTGGCCCGAAAAAAACGACCATGTATAGCAAGGCGTTTTTAGCCCAAAAAAAACCACCGTGTATAGTAAGCCGTTTTTAGCCCGCAAAAAATGACCATGTATAATAAGGCGTTTTTAGTCCGAAAAAAATGACCATGAATAGTAAGGCGTTTTTAGCCGAAAAAACGACAATGCATCGTAAGGCGTTTTTAGCCGGAAAAAAATGACCATGTATAGTAAGGCGTTTTTAGCCGAAAAAAACGACCATGTATAGTAAGGCGTTTTTAGTCCGAAAAAAACGACCATGTATAGTAAGGCGTTTTTAGCCGAAAAAACGACAATGCATCGTAAGGCGTTTTTAGCCGGAAAAAAATGACCATGTATAGTAAGGCGTTTTTAGCCGAAAAAAACGACCATGTATAGTAAGGCGTTTTTAGCCCGAAAAAAATGACCATGTATAATAAGGCGTTTTTAGCCGAAAAAAACGACCATGTATAGCAAGGCGTTTTTAGCCGAAAAAACGACAATGCATCGTAAGGCGTTTTTAGCTGGAAAAAAATGACCAAGTATAATAAGGCGTTTTTAGCCCGCAAAAAACGACCATGAATAATAAGGTGTTTTTGGCCCGAAAAAAATGACCATGTATAGTAAGGCGTTTTTAGGCCAAAAAAAAACATCATGTATGGTAATGCGTTTTTAACCGAAAAAAATGACCATGTATAATAAGGCGTTTTTAGCCGAAAAAAACGACCATGTATAGTAAGGCGTTTTTAGCCCGAAAAAAATGACCATGTATAATAAGGCGTTTTTAGCCGAAAAAAACGACCATGTATAGTAAGCCGTTTTTAGTCCGAAAAAAACGACCATGTATAGTAAGGCGTTTTTAGCCGAAAAAACGACAATGCATCGTAAGGCGTTTTTAGCCGGAAAAAAATGACCATGTATAGTAAGGCGTTTTTAGCCGAAAAAAACGACCATGTATAATAAGGCGTTTTTAGCCGAAAAAAACGACCATGTATAGTAAGGCGTTTTTAGCCGAAAAAAACGACCATGTATAGTAAGGCGTTTTTAGCCCGAAAAAAATGACCATGTATAATAAGGCGTTTTTAGCCGAAAAAAACGACCATGTATAGTAAGGCGTTTTTAGTCCGAAAAAAACGACCATGTATAGTAAGGCGTTTTTAGCCGAAAAAACGACAATGCATCGTAAGGCGTTTTTAGCCGGAAAAAAATGACCATGTATAGTAAGGCGTTTTTAGCCCGCAAAAAACGACCATGTATAGTAAGGCGTTTTTAGCCCGCAAAAAATGACCATGTATAATAAGGCGTTTTTAGTCCGAAAAAAATGACCATGTATAATAAGGCGTTTTTAGCCGAAAAAAACGACCATGTATAGTAAGGCATTTTTAGTCCGAAAAAAACGACCATGTATAATAAGGCGTTTTTAGCCGAAAAAACGACAATGCATCGTAAGGCGTTTTTAGCCGGAAAAAAATGACCATGTATAGTAAGGCGTTTTTAGCCGAAAAAAACGACCATGTATAGTAAGGCGTTTTTGGCCCGAAAAAAACGACCATGTATAGTAAGGCGTTTTTAGCCGTAAAAAAACGACCATGTATAGTAAGGCGTTTTTGGCCCGAAAAAAACGACCATGTATAGCAAGGCGTTTTTAGCCCAAAAAAAACCACCGTGTATAGTAAGCCGTTTTTAGCCCGCAAAAAATGACCATGTATAATAAGGCGTTTTTAGTCCGAAAAAAATGACCATGAATAGTAAGGCGTTTAGGCGTTTTTAGCCGAAAAAACGACAATGCATCGTAAGGCGTTTTTAGCCGGAAAAAAATGACCATGTATAGTAAGGCGTTTTTAGCCGAAAAAAACGACCATGTATAGTAAGGCGTTTTTAGTCCGAAAAAAACGACCATGTATAGTAAGGCGTTTTTAGCCGAAAAAACGACAATGCATCGTAAGGCGTTTTTAGCCGGAAAAAAATGACCATGTATAGTAAGGCGTTTTTAGCCGAAAAAAACGACCATGTATAGTAAGGCGTTTTTAGCCCGAAAAAAATGACCATGTATAATAAGGCGTTTTTAGCCGAAAAAAACGACCATGTATAGCAAGGCGTTTTTAGCCGAAAAAACGACAATGCATCGTAAGGCGTTTTTAGCCGGAAAAAAATGACCAAGTATAATAAGGCGTTTTTAGCCCGCAAAAAACGACCATGAATAATAAGGTGTTTTTGGCCCGAAAAACCGACCATGTATAGTAAGGCGTTTTTAGGCCAAAAAAAAACATCATGTATGGTAATGCGTTTTTAACCGAAAAAAATGACCATGTATAATAAGGCGTTTTTAGCCGAAAAAAACGACCATGTATAGTAAGGCGTTTTTAGCCCGAAAAAAATGACCATGTATAATAAGGCGTTTTTAGCCGAAAAAAACGACCATGTATAGTAAGCCGTTTTTAGTCCGAAAAAAACGACCATGTATAGTAAGGCGTTTTTAGCCGAAAAAACGACAATGCATCGTAAGGCGTTTTTAGCCGGAAAAAAATGACCATGTATAGTAAGGCGTTTTTAGCCGAAAAAAACGACCATGTATAGTAAGGCGTTTTTAGCCCGAAAAAAATGACCATGTATAATAAGGCGTTTTTAGCCGAAAAAAACGACCATGTATAGTAAGGCGTTTTTAGCCGAAAAAAACGACCATGTATAGTAAGGCGTTTTTAGCCCGAAAAAAATGACCATGTATAATAAGGCGTTTTTAGCCGAAAAAAACGACCATGTATAGTAAGGCGTTTTTAGTCCGAAAAAAACGACCATGTATAGTAAGGCGTTTTTAGCCGAAAAAACGACAATGCATCGTAAGGCGTTTTTAGCCGGAAAAAAATGACCATGTATAGTAAGGCGTTTTTAGCCCGCAAAAAACGACCATGTAGTGTAAGGCGTTTTTAGTTCGAAAAAAACTACCATGTATAGCAAGGCGTTTTTAGCCCGCAAAAAACGACCATGAATAATAAGGTGTTTTTGGCCCGAAAAACCGACCATGTATAGTAAGGCGTTTTTAGCTGAAAAAAAAAAACGACCATGTATAGCAAGGCGTTTTTAGGCGAAAAAAACAACCATGTTTTTTACAAATGACGGACACAACTTGTCCGGAGGCGTCGGTTGTCCTCTAACTGCTTAGTGGGTTTGACTATGTTGAAGTTTATCTCCATGCAGAGTTCCTTTTTAATTCATTCATTCATTCATTTCAGAATCCGAAAGCCTTTCATGTCCCCACAAAAGGGGAAATATGTTGGGTTATCGGCGACTTCACTGCTAGTTTCCGACCGGCTCGGCGGTGTACGGACGAACGAACGAACGAGCAAGATGCGCCTCGTTACTCACACGTATTCCCGATGGGCCGAGTGGACGGCCGCGGCATTGCTGTAACGCCACACGACAATCACAGACGACAGGACGTCCAGCGTGGCGTCAAACTAAACACACATTGAAGAGTATTGATCAAGAAGATTTCACTTGACGCACATTTCAGATCAAGTGAATTTCACTTACGGCAAATCCAAATGCGGAGGCGCTGTGGCGCATGATGGACACAGCTGGAAAACAGCACAAGAATGGGATGAGATCTACTAGAGACCGTGTAGACACGTGGTCCCAAGTCCATCGGCAGCGGAGGTTCTGACCTTGAGAGTTGTCAAAGGCGCTTAGAAATCAAATGGATCATTGGTACAAATGTGCTATCTCTTAGCTAGCTGGCTGGCCGGCTAGCTAGCTCGACAGGCGAGCTGGATAGCTTTCTATCTATTTGAGTTACTTCCAGGTTGATTGAGACTGCCACTGCTCACCCGCTGAGGGACTTGTACTGTGACTGGAAAGTTGCCTTGAGAGTTTTGAAAGGCGCTTATAAATGAAATGTATTATTATGATGATGATGATGATTATTATTATTATCCAGTTTTATTTGGGTTACTGTTTCGAGAGTTAACGGCTGTTTAAATGTCTGCTGGATTTGGTGCGCGTGGATCGGTAGCGCCTGCCTGAGGGAGGTCGCTGGAAAAGGTGGTGAGCAGGGTGCGGAGGGTCCGGTATGACTTTCTGCGCCCTTCTTTGTATTCTTGCGGTGTGCGAGTCCTCGAGAGCGGCTAGGGCGCTGACAATGTTTTTTTTCCCGCCGTTCAAATCAGATTTTGTCCAATTTTGTGGCGGCCTCCAACCAAACGCCGATGGCAGAACACAGCCAATGGTCAACATTGGCGCGCATGGTCGCGCACACCTGCAATTGGCGTGAGAGGGAAAACGGGAGGATGCAAATGGCAAGCGGGGAGGGTTCCTCTCCGCCCTGGTTTATTTTTAGTGAGAGTCTCTAGGGGGGCGCCGACAGGCCCTCCTCACTTATGCACGCTAAGCACTCGCTTCCCTTTCATGCTACTTGTACTGCAAAAATAGACAAATCCTCCATTCCTCCTGCTCATCTTTGATTATCTTACACGACAGTCTCTCCACTTGCGTTTCTTCATACGTTGAACACTGACTGACGTGGAGGTTTCTAGCACGCCATTACGAACACGCCGCTTGGCTCTTTGGAAGAGAGGAAAACAAACGGAATTCGCAACCTTGCGGCAACGATGGCACCGCGCTGTTGTGCGCTGTACTAGAAAAATATACATTGGAAACTACAATTGCAAAAAAATCAACCTTATCCTTTTGGTCTTGTTTGGAAAAACAGCATGTAATTTCCCATGTATAAGGCGCACCTGAGTATAAGGCTCACCCGCCCAATGAATGGTGTGTTTTCAAACTATTTGCATATATAAGGTGCATCAGAGTATAAGGCGCACTCCCCAACAAATGGTGTATTTTCAATGTTTTTGTATATATTAATATATATATATATATATATATATATATATATATATATATATATATATATATATATATATATATAAAAGGCACAGGGAGTATCATGTGCAACCCCAAGCATGAAACAACAAAAGCCAACTACATTTAGGAACGGCGGTCTACTTGGTCTGCCACAGTATTGTGAGCAACACAGAGCTAGCTCCATTTTAACTCACAGCACCCCATTTGCTCAAATTCTCTTAATTACGTAGTCACAACAACAACAAGAAGAAGAAGAAGAAGAAGAGGAGTGCAGGAGCCAGAATTTCTATTCTGGTGTCTCGTGAAGATGCCGAGACGAGACCTAGCCTAGCACGCCAGTGTTCATTACAAGTCAACGAGGCACCGCCGCACATGACAAAGTTTCACGCGCGCCAGCACTGCGACGCTAATGTTTGACAGAGAACGGATCCGTGAGAAAGGCACACATTGGCTTTGGGGTGCGCAAAATACACTGAATAACGTACAGTGATACCTCAGCTTACAAACTTCCCAGAAAGTGTGTGTAACGTGAAATGTTGGTCTGCCAAATATTTATTTCCCATAAGAAACTATTAAATTGAGAATAATCCGTTCCCAGGTCCCCATAACACATATTTTTCTTCAAAATAAGCCTTAAAACTACACAAAATATACCTTATTTTGTTTATAATAAATGTGCTATGGTATTATAATTAAAGAAATAAACTGTACTGTATAATAAAGTGGTTTTATTTACCTTTGTGATGGTTGTTGATGTAGTTGCCTATTGATGATATCCAAGTGAAGTTGCTGTGCCTTCTCTGCAATAATACCCTCACTCGCACTGTCACCTGCCAGCTGCTTTTCGTTAATCCAAATGAACAGAAGTTTTTCAACCTCTTCTATTGCCCGAGACCGTGGCTTGGACAACACAGAAACACCTTTAGCCACACGTAGCAACGGTCAACCTAGCATACCGGTACTGGGACGCTAAGTCACACAAACGCACACCTCGTTGGTGTTTTTTTTTTCCTTCTTCTGCTCAACCGTCATTTTCTTTTGTGTCCTCAACACTAGCCTGTGACGGGGTCTTTTTCTGTCCCATAATAACAAAAGTAGTCCACTCGATAACAAAACACATCTGCACTCAAAGAAAGCGGTGATGAAAACTAGTCCGCCAGCCACCATAGCGCTGTTCGACCGTGTGGTTTGGTGCTCATTCGCCGAAAACTACTCCGCCGGCAAAGATTGTATGCTGGCGAATTTAATGTTTGTGGGCCAAAAAGTTGGCTAACAAAATGAGATGATGTCACCAGAGTGAAGAGCGTTTTCTTTGACCACACAGTATAACGCAAGTCTCGTGGAGATATTTTGAAGTCCGGTCACTCACTGAAAGCGGCGATGGCCAGGATGATCGTAGCTCCGATGGACGCCCAAGAAACCCACAGGGCCTTCTTGCGGTAGCTTTGCGCCTCGTGCGGTTTCAGGCGCATGCTGCTCTCCAGAAGACCTGCGGCCAACAAAACCGGACATGCTCACGCTACTGCTAACTTCATATACTCCGACTCTTTGGTGTAAAAGGCAAGAAAGAGAGCATGTCATGTAGAACACACAAGGAATTTGTCTCCGCTAGAACACGCTGCACTAGTATCGTCATCATCATCAGAAAAAAAAATCCGATTCAGAAAACCTTTATTCTGATTCCTTTTTGTACGCATATTTGACAATAAAGCTTTAACTTTGACATTGATAATAATAAGCATGTACGAGGAACAGTCAATTGTGAAGCTTTTTGACCGACGCCGATGGATGTGGGTTGAGTCGATCATTTGGAAGATTTGTCTCTAGATGCAAAAGCCAAATAACGCTTGCTTTTTGCTCGCCGCTTGTGTTATTAAAAAAAATATATATTGCATTTTTAAAAAGCAGACGCAAGGTAAAGATGATGGAAATGCCAAAATAAAGATTCCAATGGTGCTTTCAGTGTTTCAAACAGTGTCTCCTCGTGGTATGCGGGCGGGGCTCCTCTAATTCAATGAAAGCATAACTGAATTAAGAAAGTCCATCATGTTTTTTTCTCGTTGAGTACAGCGTTACTTGAGACTTTCAAGTAGAATAAGTTGCTCTTTGCTTTTTTTGCTTTTCACCCATTTATTTCGATTATCCCTCTGATATTCAAGCCAATTGATATCCATTTGCACTGCTTTCCAACAAGACGCACTTAGTGTATATTCTTTCGGGCGGTGGCGGGCCGTACATGTCACTCCTCGGCCTTCGGGTGCGCTACGTTTCAATCACTCCACACCGCACAATGTGGTGTCATTTACCACATGTCCACTAGATAACCTCATCAAATTGCAATATTATTTGCTACATTTGCTAGCTTCGGAGCTGTCCAACCTTTCTTGATGATAGCTATGCTTGAAAAGTCCGTCTTGAAAATAATAATAACATATTCCATTTCTAAGCGCCTTCCAAAACTCTCAAGGTCACTTTACAGTCACCAGATATGTTTTTCTGTGGGTGAGCAGTGGCGGCCACACGCGCCAGCGTTCACTCAACCCGGAAGTAACTCGGCTAGAAAGCTAGCTACCTAATAAGACAGCTAATTCGATAATTAATTAACTCGGACAGAAAGCTAGCTAGCTAGCTAACAGATAGCCAGCTAGGCCTTCACTCAACCCGGAAGTAATTCAGAAGGAAAACTAGCTAATAGACAGCTAATTCGATAACTAAGTAACTCGGATAGAAAGCTAGCTAGCTAGCTAGCTAATAGATAGCTAACAGATCGCTTTAACAGTATATCTGCTAGCAAATCCATTTCTTCTCCTTCAACCATTGTGGGCTGACAAAATCTTGAATAAATCAACACAAAAATGGTCGCTAAAGATACAGTGTGCTAGCCCCGGTTGCTATTATGTATGCTATTATCACTAGCAGCTAATGATGCTGCGATTGGCGAATGACTTGGCAATCATGTGACTGACGAGCCAATCATAGTTTGCGAAAGCTCTGACGTTACTAGCGCCTTCGGCTAGGCCTTGGCTTGCCAACTCAAAGTCTGATTGGTTAACTAAAGCAAGTGTTTCATGGTCGTCCAGGTAGATTTCTGACCTTGGTAACAAATGAAGGCTGAAATGTGATTGGTTAAATGCTTCAATTGGAAAACACACACCTGGAAGCAGAACAACAATGGAAAAGAAGCTGAAAGACAATTTGGAAGTATTTCATTGGTGTTCGCTGACGAAGCCTCTTGGATAGGAGGCGAAACGTCCGAAACCTTCGAAATTGTACAGATGACGGCTGAAGAAACCTTCTCATCGATATTTCATTGGTGGACAAAATATAATTCATATTAGTCTCGGATTTCAATATTCTTAGGCCAGCAGAGAAGGCTTTGCAAGCCCCGACGGCCCACCACTGGTTGTACTTCGAGAGTCAAGTTCTTTTTGTTTTCAGATCAGGTTTAGTGCTGCAAAATGCTGCTTGCTAGCCCACAAATCTTTTCTGGGTGATGTTGCTCTATTTACTTTGGCGGAGAATCCATCAATTGTTTTTCCCCGTGTACAAAACGGGCCGTTTGTCTCCAAATATTATGTGCAAGTGGGAAGAGTTTTCCTTGGCTTTTGGCACGTGAAGGTCTTTAGGCACCGTGACGCGTCCCGCCGACCCGCCGTCAACTTTACCTCCGTCCTCAATGCTGTCGGCAATCGTCATCTCCTGCTCCATCTCGATCAGCTCTCCCCGATGGCTGGCGCCGGTGGTCTTCTCGCTCCTCGGGGGTTCCCGCCCGCTGGCACTGAGCGTTTCCACGCGCGGGCTGCCTCGTTCGAGTCGAGTCTGGGGCGGCGGGCGAGTCCGGCGCTTTGGCGTCCGTCACGTCACGTCGCGTCACGTCACGTCGGCGCGATGCCTTCGGGACTCCTATTAGTGATGTGTCGTTCGCGAACGGGCAGGATCTATGAAGTGAACGAAGAGAGCCGCTTAGGAACAAGGAGCCGGAAATGGGAGCCGACGGTTTTTGGTCCTCCTTTCCCCGCCCCTGGTCTTCGGTTAAATCCGCACGTGATTGGTCGATGTCCGTTGTAGAGGAGGGAGGGGAGAATCACAGACATACGCAGCAGTGAGAAGGGGGGGGGGGGGGGGGTAGACAGGTGGACAAATGTTATGACATTATGCTGTTAATATTATTCAAGTATGTTTTTTTTTTACTCCTTGGTATCATAGCATTATTTATATGAAAAGCAAATTAGTGACAGCTGATCATCAGACCAAAGTAGCAACAGGGAAAGTGAAAGTTTGTGGATGCTCTTTGTGCACATATAAATAAAGCCATATCAATAAAAATATTTCATAGTGGATTTTTTTATATGAGTAATTCGTTTTTCACATAATTTTACATGATTTTTTGGGGTAGTTTATTAATTTAAGCAACAAAAAAAAATGAGGAGGCATTTGCGGAGCCAAGGGAGCCGGATCTTTTTAGTGAGCCGATCTAAAAAAAACCGGCTCTCTGACAAGAGCCGCAATTGCCATCACGAACTCCAACGAGGCGCTCGGAGAATGTCGCGCCCGCGTGACAAGTGCGGGCGAAGGAAGGCCGGGAGGGAACCGGGAGGAGAAGTGGGGAGGCTCCTTCTTTACTTGCGCCGCATTTTCACTCGCTGTGCGTGACAACTATCGAACAAGGCGTTCCCCTTCGAAAGACCGAATGATCAAATGCATCCGGTTATACATTTACATACCCAAAAAATAAATCAGGCGTGGGATGATCAATATTTAGCCACCGGGATCCTCTCTTGTTTCTTTACGTCACAGATATCCAAACTCGGTCCTCACCGTCCGACGTCCTGCATTTTTCCCCCATCCTCCACGGCTGAAAACACACCTGATCCAAAAGATCAGCTCATTAGAAAGTTCTAAAGAATCAAGGGAGACATCCTGATCATTTCAAACAGGTGTGTTGCAGCAAGGGGGAGATGCAAAACAAGCAGGACATTGGCCCTCAACAATCATCATCATCATCATCATCATCATCATAATAATAATCCATTTCATTTATAAGCACCTTTCAAAACTCTCAAAGTCACTTCACAGTCACACGATACAGTCGCTGATAGCTACCTAGCCAGCTAGATAGCTAGCTAGATAGCTAGCAAGCCTGCTAGACAGCTAATAGATAGCAAATAAATAGTTAGGTAGCTAGCTAATAGATACAGTAATAATAATACATTTCATTATTATTATTATTATTTATTATTATTTTTATATAAGCACCTTGAGGACTGAGTTTGGACAGTACAGTCAGTGGTCATACTAATAATAATGATATTAATAATAATAATAATAATAATAATAATAATAATAATAATAATAATAATAATAATCCATTTCATTTTAAGCGCCTTTCAAAACTCTCAAGGTCACTTAAGAGTCGCTGATAGATGTTTTTCTGCAAGTGAGCAGCGGCATAAAAAAAATCAATTAAAAGTGACCGCGGCTAAATATTTTTGTTTAATTGACTAATGTAGTGAGAAACAAGCAATCAAGTAAGGTAGTCACATCACACGTTCGATCTGAAAGGAGGCCAACAGCGTTGAAAACAAAACGAGTTGAAAACATTTTTGTCCGAGCAAACACAAGCGATCTCTTCCCTGGTCCACAAGTGGCACTGAGGTGATAAAACATCACACGGACGCTAATGACACCGACTGACCAAATCCGCGTGACCCACCCGGCGGTCGGGACGGGTACCATGCAGTTGCCATGGGGATCTATCTAGGTGGGGCGCCATGGCCTACTTCACGTCACGTCACCTCACGTCACTCTGCGTCGCCGTTTGGCGTCACGCGCCCATTCTTTCTGTACTGTTTTCAATGGACGCATGGACGTCGCCCTCTGCTGACCAAATGAGAATTACATTTTAATTTGGGAAGTTGAAAAGGTGCTTCTTTTACAGTACCTGCAAAACCTTAACGGTACACAAAAATGTCCATGAACTGACCTATAAAAAACGCTTCGTGCCAACAAATAAAAATAGCTTTGTAATGTGGCTAGCTAAACGATATGCCATGAGTAGCAATAGACAAAGTACATCTCAAAAACTGCAGATTGTGTTTGTGTGACAAAAATAGCCCTGAACGAGCAGGGGGGAGAGCTCTTTTTAAAAACTTTGTACTGTATTAATTACCTGTCAAACTTGGCTAATAGCTGTCCTTATAAACGATTACAATTCCTGTATAATCGATGAGAAAGTTTCTTCAGCCGTCATCTGTATTTTCATTTCATTCATTAAGTCCAGATGACGGCTGAAGAAACCTTCTCGTCGATGGGCCACTCCTGTACGACTGAGAGCTTACACAGACGAATTCCTGTATAAAAGTTGTAGTACGCCGTACATTATTTGAAAAAAAAAACACAAGCGGAAATGCACTTTACCGCGCATGCGCACATTATACTTTCATAATCGATTGTACGCAGCGATGAAAAATACGTATATACATATGATCGAGTATTCATACTTCAAATACGGAAACGGAAATACAGATTCAAACGAAAACAATGTGATGCGCATGCGCATATCATGCTTCATCGACAAAGACTCGATAACCGCAGTTTTTTTATCATATAAAAATTGCTATACGGCGTACACGACTCAAAATGATGAAAAAACGTGTATAATACGAAACGTATAATATTATTACAGTCCGTGTATTTTAAAATGTCCGTTTGCACCACCGGTACGTAAGAGGGCGCTGTAAATTTCGAGGCTAACCGGTTTCGAAGCCGCTTGGGCCTTTGTTGACGTTGTTCCGGTGCTGGAGTCACCTCGCTCGGCTCGCTGCCTCCCGATGCTACCCGGTCGCTCGGGCTTGGCCGTGGGAGCGTCATGGCGGTGCACCGGGGACCCTCAAGCAAATGGCTCTTCACCCGGGAACAGCTAGAAAACACGCCGTCTCGACGTTGCGGGATCGAGGCTGACCGGGAACTTTCTTACCGACAACAAGCCGCTAATCTCATCCAAGACATCGGCCAGAGGCTCAACGTGTATCCTTTGATCCAGAGGCTAGCACAGGCTAGCACAGGCTAGCCGCTAGTCCCTCCTGAGAACTGCCCATCTTTGCTTAGCATTAGCTTCTCAAACTCTTAGTATGGCGTTATTGTTCCTTCCCGTCTATCGCCATATGCACATAAGGGAGCCATCCTCCATTTTATGGGTGGTTTAGAAAGGATGTCCTCGTTAAATACCCACAATATCCCCAAGTCTACAAACCCCCATTTTGCCGTAGGCGCCCGGGCCTTCACGCTAGTTTAGCTTTTCATTGTTAGCTTAAAACAGCGAAGTTGTAATCGCCGTCAAATCAGATCACGAGTCACTTAATTAATCATCTCTTTTAGTGAAGTGCAACCCTTTTCCGTTTGCCACATTTCAATTGGAAGTGTTTTAGTGTCTTTTTGTTTCCGTGTACACGTGCAAACCGCAGGATTCAACGTACAGCACCTAACGCGTGTCTTTGTAAGCGTTTTGTTTGAAGACGACCAACCTTAACTTCGCACCTAGCTCTCAACTCATTATCAACACCGCAATAGTATACATGCACAGATTTTATATGATTCACTCTTTCACAAAGTTCCACAGAAATGTAAGTACTGCGTACTGAGAGTTGCTTTTGTGAAGACAAGCTACTTAGTGTATGTTTCATGACATTGACTGAGTTGCATTGTTTTCATCCTAGATAATCTCACAAACAACGTTGTTTCTAGCTGCTAAAGTTGAAGAGCAACCAAGGAAACTGGAACATGTTATTAAAATAGCGCATGCCTGCATAAATCCCCAAGAGCCTGCCCTCGACACTAAAAGCAATGTGAGTACGGCATCTGCTTTGTGTGCTGCGTTTGGATGTTTTCGTGAAAAGGAATTCAGCTAATTCAGACACCGCATAAACATTTTGAAGGCAAGCCTTCGTGGTTGCTGGAGAAAGGCTGAATGTAGAGGTGCATAGATTCATCACTAGATCACCAACTGATCGCTCATCAAACCAGTC
The DNA here is from genome assembly GCF_051943395.1 of Hippocampus bargibanti. NCBI lineage: Eukaryota > Metazoa > Chordata > Actinopteri > Syngnathiformes > Syngnathidae > Hippocampus > Hippocampus bargibanti. The sequence continues at coordinate 252,385 of NC_142734.1, read as the reverse complement.
AAAAATGATTTCTGATCAATTGGATTGGATTTGCCTTTATTAGTCTCGCAGTGGAGACATTTACATTGTGAATGTGTCCCCATCTCAATTTTTCAACAGTATGCAACAACTGCAATTTTTTGTGGTTCGGCATGCAACTTTTAAATATGCTAACTTCTATTCCGTCTATTCTCGATGAGGTAACGGTGCTGGTTATTTCTATTAGCCGTTGCTTGGGGACCCAGTTTCGATTTTTTTTATATAGCATTCCGGGGTGAAAATACATCCAATGATGAAGTCATCTACTTGCCTTCTTCACGGTAAACTTAAGGCAGAAGTGACAAAAAGTTGAAAATAAGCACACATGACCCATTGTTGAGTAAAACTACTACCAGCAAGAGGTTTTTGTGACCTCTGAAAAATCTGATGGTCTCCCACGCCATGGTGATTGGCACTACTACTACTACTAATACGTTGGAATGCCCTAAATCATGTGTATTTTCAAAAAGGTTGTTCATCGACTGTAGGTTTGTCTGTAATGTGTCCCTCGTGTTCAATGGAGGTCACTGTAGTTACGTCATAGAATCAATATTCCCACAGCGTGAAGACCATTGCATCGAGGGCAAGTTATGATTCGTTACAATAGACGGCGACAATACAACCTTAAGAAGATGCGTAGTCTGATTGCTTGCTGTTTTCCAGGCATTCCATCAGCAGTCGCAAGAGCTTGGAATACTGGAAACCATCGTCCTGCAAACACTGGGTGAGTGCAGAGTTGTCAGAGACGTTCGCTCAGATGAAATAGAGACTCGCTTATTCACTTGACTTGAACCGTCAGGCGCGTATCATATTTTTATATCAAACACTGCGAATTGAGCCCTTGGTACATCTGATATTATAAATATGGCAAAAGCCTTGTTGTAAAACACTATCTGTTCTGTATATACACTTTCTTCCTATCGCTCATTTCCAACATGGCGCCGACGTGAATGGCAGTGTGTAAGCAAAAAGTTCCTCTTCCGAACATTTATTTCCCATAAGAAACCATTAAAATGAGAATAATCCGTTCTAGGTCCCCATAAAACATACATTTCTACTAAATAAGCCTTAAAACCACACTACACAAAGTATACCTTATTTTATGTATAATTAATGTGCTATTGTATTGTAATTTTAAGAAACAAACTACTATATAATAATAAAGTCGTTTTATTGACCTTTGTGATGGTCGTTGATGTAGTTGCCTGTTGATGATTTCCGGGTGAAGTTGCTATGCTTTCTCGGTGATAATACCCTCACTCATACTGTCCCCTGCTAGCTGCTTTCCGTTAATCCAAATCAACAGAAGTTTTTCAACCTCTTCTATTGCCTGAGACCGTTGCTTAGACAACACAGAAACACCCTTGGCCACACATAGCAATGGTCGACTTAGCATACTGGTACTGGGACGCTAAGTCACGCAAATGCACACCTCGTTCGTTTTTTCAGATGATCTCCTTCTTCTGCTCGACCGTCATTTTCTTTTGGCTGAACACTAGCCTGCTGTGGGGTCTTTTTCGGTCACAAAATGTACTCCACTCGATAACATGCCGCGTATGCACTCAGAGAAAGGGTGTATGGAAAAGTAGTCCAGCGGCCACGGTGGCGCGGTTTGACCCTGTGGTTTGGTGTTCTTTTGCCGAAAACTAGTCCGCCAGCCATTGTGGTGCTCCGTGTGTTTCCCGAAAAGTAGTTTGTATGCCAAGATTATATTCCCTCGAATTTAATGTTCGTAAGGAAAAATGTTTGTTAGTTAAGGCGTTGGTAAGCCGAGGTATCACTGTATGTGGCAGGTTGACCTGAGCTGGCACACAAAGTTCACCTTGACGTTTTTGATCTTGAAATGTTGAATGCTTCTATCTGGATATCAACAAGATTTGGCGACCAGTCCTAGTTTGGCAACACAGAAGTCATGCTTGATTCCTTACATGTTTTAATGGCTTTCCATTCACTGCCTTGTTTACAGGTTTTGAAATAACTATAGATCATCCACATACTGACGTTGTGAGGTGTTCCCAGCTTGTACGAGGTAAATTTGTCTTTGTGTATGTATGGTTTGTTTTTTGTGCAAATGACGGACAGAGTCTTATCAAGGTCATTTTTTTTCTGAGTGCAGGTGCAATTTGGGAACGAAGTTTGTCTTCAACAATTGCATGAATTGTCACTTAAAAGTTATCAGGGGTGTCACTGGTTCTTAAAATCTCTTTTGCACACCTTTTTTGTAGAACTGGTGTTAGTCTCACAGCTGCGTTTGCAATAAGTGGTCAGACCCCCCTTGGTCTGGACCGCGTAAAATGAAAACAAAAGATTTCAATGGGCCTGATGGTCCAACCAAAGTGTGTGCATTAAGTCCCGACTGAATTATTCCAAACAAAAAAGGCATCTTGAATCCACTGTCTTTATTTTCTTGCTAAAAGGGTGCAAAAAGGTTCAGAAAAACTTTTTTCAATTGTGGGTACGGGGCTCCATACCTGCCAACTACTCCGGTTTTGCCGTAAAAACTACAGTTTGCATGATCCCATCCCGGGTTATGGGTTAATAATGAAAATGACACTTTCCAATAAAAACAATCCAAAATAGGAAGTACTGTACTCAGAACACGAGAACAAGCCATCGTGACAGTGCTAGCTGTTAGCTTCCTTTAGACGAAATGTGCGTGCTACGGGCCTTTCCCGGAATCCAGAGTGACAGACAGCTCATTCCTGGAATTGAGACTCAAGGCGTCGGTTTGATCATTGTCGTGGAATGGCATGTGCCAGAGCAAAAATCAACAAAAAGTGTGAAAAGTCAAAGAAAATGACAGTCGTTTCGTGAGGGATACTCCCAAGCATTTCCAGGAGTTTGACTTTGCTCAAGAAACGGCGAAAATGACGAGAGTTTGAGTTTCACACCTGTCAACCTTGGCAAATAGCTGCTCGTATGAATGATGACAATTCCTGTATAGACGCTGTAGTACGCCGTACATTATTTGAAATGATAAAAAATGCAGAACGCTTACTGCGCGTGCTGGACAACGGCTGGCGTATTGCTCAGCTTTTCTGGTTCTGGAAGTTGGCAGGTATGGGGCTGACATTTTCCACGACCGCCCGCTCTCTGTGTTTTTGACTTTCGAGCTCAAGTTGAAGCAACCGTAGCCTGTTTTGCTGCTCTGGCCCACGGTAGCATTGGCAAGCGCAAGCAGAGTCATTTGCACGGCCGACCAAACGTGACCAGCATGAAGGATCCTTCAGAACGTGAAACCGTGACACCCCCCCAAAAAACCATGACTGTGTTGTAGCGACCCGTTAACTGGCTTCTAAAACCAACTTTCTCCTTCCTTTTACAGCAAGCAAGGATTTGGCACAGACTTCCTATTTCATGGCTACCAACAGGTTATTATCCTGTTCCCATTATTGCACTTTAACGGCACACTATCGCTCCATGTCCTTGCAGGACGCTTACCTGTGTCCATCACCCCTGCGTGCACCTGGACCCTGGCAAATCCAGAACCGTGCCAGGCTGTTTGTATGCAGCGCATTGTACGAGGGCTTTGGCACAGACGGGTTGAATGCATAGCGCGGAATGTAGTGCTGTCCTTTACCTCTCACGGTCGTTTGGTACGCAGTGCATAGGTCCAAAACACTCAGATGGTAGCCTGAGTAGACTTTTTGAGCGAACTCCAAGTGAGGGAGCATAGACGCACCGAACTGCACTGCAAACTCAATGTGGCCGAGGCAAAGAGCCTTTGTGGATCTTGGCGGATTTTGCCCTTCATAGTCTCGCTACGTCTGCGTAGGGTCTCAGTCGTACAGCAGCGGTCCATCGAAGAATCGAAGGTTTCTTCGCCCGTCATCTGTACTTCTTTTGTCGGCGAACTTCTTAGTTCGCTGACGAAGCTTTACGCATGAGAAGCGAAACGTCCGACAACTCGAAAGAAGTACAGATGGCGGCTGAAGAAACCTTTTCATCGATAGTCTCACTACAATGGCCTTCTATAGTTTTCATCTGAAGACAAACACCAAGCAGAAGACTCAAGGCTCTCGTGTCGTACGAGTCCAGTCACCCGGATAGTTAAAAAAAAAAAGTTAATGTCATCAAGTTAATGGGGGCAGGTGTTCAAAATAAATTACAATTCATCCATATTGGTTTATATAGCGCTTTAACAACAGCTGGAACAAAGCGCTGATATGGATAAAAGGGGAAATGCTGCCTCCTTGTGTAAAAGGAAAAACAATGCCAGAGGTCTGGCAAGCATTTATCGGCACCCAAACACGAATAAACAAAACCTGAACAAATTCCCGAATATATTTGCGAATGGCAGTGAATGAGTTAATATCAAATTATGCGTCTCACAACTTAGGCGTGGTGGTAGTACAAACATTTGGGAAAAACTCTAATACATCTTTTTGTTTTCCAAGCAAAGTAAAAAAGAACGGGTGAATCTGCAGGTTCTGAATGACCTAAATGCTGAGCTCCGCTTCACACTGAATATGGCTTACAGAGAGAATTTAGTCATCCACATTTTTTTGTTGTTGGGACTTCCCAAGCGTTTCCCCAAATGAGTTCTCGGCTCCATTTCCCAAATGTGATATTTGGCTTACAAGACGTTTGGGATGGCGGCTATTGGAGTCTCCCTTTCTATCCTTCCCACATCCCCGAGTCACGGTCCAACAAATGGACGTACAAAAGACAACATTGTAAAACATCTTTGAACTTGTCTGAATTGAAGCGCGCAAAGGTGCTTACATTTAGCAACGTCACTTCAATCTGCGAGCAATATGACGTCCATGTCTCTTACTTGTTTGTGTCATCCGAATGAAGCCATTTTTTTCCATCCAACACTACAGTTTGCTTCCTTGTATACAGTCGCCCTCCCCTTTCCCAATTTTTCAAAGTTGGATATTTTTCCATGAAAAGGTTTCTTCAGTCGTCATCTGTACTTCTTTGAAGGTGTGGGATGTTTCGATCCTCATCCGAAAAGCTTTGTCAGCGAACAAAAATTTTGCTGGTGTATTTTTCCAAACTGCACCTTTTGTCAACATTTGTTTGGTCCGAATGCCTAACGTTGGAGCTGGACAAAGTGCTTGTCGACTGTTTATGCCAAACTGAAGTGTTGTGATCGGTGGACACTTTTTGAATGGTGATGCTTTAAATTAATGTGCGTTGTTTTTTTTTTTTACTGAAAAGCGCTCAGCTGACCTTTGCCCATTGTCCCCCTGTTGTGTTTTCCCCTCCGGCAGTTTGCACCTCACCACATTCTGCCTGCAATATCGGCCCACCGTGGTCGCCTGCGTCTGCATCCACCTGGCCTGCAAGTGGTCCAACTGGGAGATCCCCGTGTCCACCGACGGCAAGCACTGGTGGGAGTACGTCGACCGCACCGTCACGCTGCAGCTGCTGGACGGTGAGGGCGCCCGCCGCTTTCTGAAAGGCGCGTCCGGGCCACGGTCCCTGAAGCCGCCGTTTGTGTTTGCAGAGCTCACCCATGAGTTTCTTCAGATCCTGGAGAGGACACCCAGCAGGCTGAAGAGGATACGGAACTGGAGGGTACGTTTTCATCATCCCCGTTATCCCCGGGTTATGCTTGATTCATCAAAATGGCGCTTTCCAAAAAAGTCCAAGTCAGCTTTCTTGTCAAATATGCTAATATGCGTGACATACAGCACAGATGAAATGAATGTCCTCTCGGACCCGGCGTCCAATGTGGCTCAAAAAAGACAGACAATTGACGACAGACGATGCATGTCATTTCTGAATGTAAAGTGAGATTCGTGTCGTATGTAAAGTGACGTAGTGTAGTCATGCAAAAACAAAACAAAAAAAGGTTGAAGTGAGGGAAAAAAAAACAAAAGATAGAGTTCAGGATGATAGCACAGCATGTCAAAATTCATTCAAAACGCGCGATTGGTAAATATGGTACAGTGATACCTCGACTTAGCAACTTAATTGGTTCCCAGAAAGTGTGTGTAATGCCAAAAGTTCGTCTGCCAAACATTTATTTCACATAAGAAACCATTAAACATGAGCATAATCTGTTCCCAGGACCCCATAAAACAGATGTTTCTACTAAATAATGCTGAAAACTACACAAATATGCCTTATTTTATGTATAATACATGTGCTATTGTATTGTAATTAATGAAATAAACTGTAGTGTATAATAAAGTCGTTTTGGATTGAATTGGATTTGCCTTTATTTGTCTCGCACTGGAGTTTTATTGACCTTTGTGATGGTCGTTGATGTAGCTTTCTTGGCGATAATACCCTCACTCACACTGTCCCCCGCTAGCTGCTTTTCGTTAATCTTGCTTAGACAACATAGAAACACCCTTGGCCGCATGTAGCGACACGTAGTCGTTTGTGTTTTCGATGATCTCCTTCTGCTCGGCTGGAATTTTCTTTAGTGTATTCTTCGTCTTAACACTAGCCTGTGGTGGGGTCTTTTTTTGTCCCATAATAGCAAAAGTGCTCCACTCGATAACAGTCCGGCAGCCACGGTGGTGCTGTTCGGCCGTTCGGTTTGGTGTTCTTCCGCCGAAAACTAGTCCGCCAGCCATTGTGGCGCTTCGTATGTTTACCGAAAAGTAGTTTGTATGCAAGATAATATTCTGGTCAATTTAATGTTTGTAAGCCGAGGTATCACTGTACTTGGGCAATCTGGTTCAATGGGGCCCCTCCACATTTGGAATTGGGCCCCCTTTTGAAATGTCGCAGATGCACGGCTGATTTCCGAAAGGTGGCATTGAAGCATCCTGTTGCTTGTAGGCCATCCAAGCTGCCAAGAAGCCAAAGACGGAAGGTCCCGCCGTGGACGCTGCCTTCCAGGGGGCGTCGTTGGACAGCCTTCCCGGCGTCGCCGGCTCCTTCTTCCCTTCCACCTCGGCGGAGATGGCGATGGCGGCCTCCTACGCCTCCTACGGGTCTCTGGGCGAGCCGTTCCCGCAGCCCCCTCATTCGGATTTGACTGTGTTGAAACACAAACCGCAGCAGCTCGCCGTCGACGCGGCGCCGTTGGTGCGGCCGCAGAAAGTTTTGACTCTGGAAAAGTACCGAGAGAAACACGCGGCGGAGCTGGCGCTGCAAAACGGCATCAAAGAGGACGCGTACGCGCCGCCTACCGCCGCCTCGCACCATCACAAGAAACGCTGTCAGACGGTGCCGGCGGACGGCCGGCGTGACAAATCCAGCTCCAGGAAGACCCGGGCGCCCGCCACCTTGACCGAGAACGGCTCGGCCGGCGACGACGAGCTGAAAATGCGCATCAAAGTGTCATCGGAGCGCCACGGCGGCTCGGATCAGGGCAAAGACAAGCACAAGGAGCACCCCGCCCTATCCCGCCACCCCAAACACGCCAATTGCCGAGCGGACGCCTCCCAGCGACCTCCCGGCGACCTCCCGGCGGCCCGAAAGAGGCCCCACCCCGACGCCGCCCACAATCACCGCCACCGCTCGTCCAAGAGCGCCAGGAGCTCCAAGGCGGCCGTCGGCTCCGCCCACTCGGCGGACGGCGGCCAGAGAATGACGGAACATCGCGGCCACGACGGCGTTCCCAACGGACAACACGCCGACTACAAAGACACTTTCGACATGCTGGACTCTTTACTAAGTGCCCAAGGAATGAACTTATAACCCTCCGGCGTTGATCGCATCCAATAGACTTTTTGGGGGAAACATTCGATTTGTCTTAAGTTATCGGGATTTCTTTCTCATCGGCTGCACGAGAGCTGTCCGATGTCACAGCTTAACGCGTGGCGACGAGGAGATGTTCAATCTTAAAGGACAACCCACACCATTTTTTTTTGGTTTCCTCACTGACATCAGAAAAACCTTTTATAGCATCTAAAATAGCCAAACCGCACAGGCTGATATTTTGAGTCAAATGACTTAAAAGTGTCCCAAAAGTGCCACAAAATGAGCTCGGAACTGCGGAGATTCAGAAAGTCCCGCCCCCTTGTTCGTGATGTCACTATTGGTCACACACTGCCTTGCTCCAGAATCAAAACAATGGCTTCACAGAGTTCAGATTCGGTCGTGTTATGAATATGATTCAAATAGTTGTGAAGAGGAAAGCATAAATGTTTGCAATCGATTGAAGAAGTCCTTCCATCTCAATTGGAGCCGCCTGCACTCCAGTGTAGCGGCCAGAAAATACACAAGATGGCGCACACGCTCTGTTGGAAATTAGCTGATTTGTCCACTGGCAACGTGTGTCAATTTACAGCTTCTTTATGCGTGTTACCGCAATTGGCTGCGACACACAACGATTCACCGTGGCGTTATTGATCTTCTGATTTTGCTATCAACACGATGTTTTCAGATGAAAGAAAGTACCCAAAATGCATTGTGTGTCGCCTTGTCGGTCAGGGGCGTTCCCTCCGTGACGTCACTTAGGCATCGTCATCGACTGGAAAACAAGACTTTATGACTATTCAGCGCCAGTCTTAAAAGGTCAAATCTCGCTGCATGCGGCGGAATCTCTGTCAAATACGCTGAGTAGAAGTCATTTGAGGTGATTTTACAAATGATGGAAGCAACTTGTCCGAAGGTGTCGGTTGTCCTTTAAGTTCTATGGATTTCTCATGGACCGCACTGGAGCTGTCCGATGTCACAGCTTGGTGCGTCACGCCACGTTGCAACAAAGATGTTAAGTTTTAAAAGAGCTTTTTATGGTTTTAACGTGCACGTACAGGTAACGGCCGACTTACGAGCGAGTTCCATTCCGACCAAACGGTCCTAAGTCAAGTTGAAATCCATTTAAAATGTTGAATGGAGGCTAAAATGACTTGCAAACTCGGTCGCTCGCCGCGCGAGAGTGAGATACTGCCTGGCTGGTTGGCCAAAATTGACGTCCGCCTTATCGGCCTGCTCGCTAGCACGTTGCGGTGCCAGCCGTAGAATTCAAATGTTAAAAATAGGGTCAGGGTGTCGAGCGGGTCGGCTCCTAAGTCGGATGTTACCTTGATGAAGTTTTGCAAAACAAAGGGAAGCCAAGCCGCATAGTTGCGACCATCACAAGTTTACACAGTTTAATTTATGTAATCCCCCCTCCCCCCTCTTAAATATTCCACCAAAAATCTCAGGTCATGAACTTTTTTTACGCTCAGAACAAATATTTGGGCTTTTACTGCCTGCTTGTGTGGAGACTGGACACCTCATCAACGTTTGTGAGGCTGCGCTTTTTTAACTTTAGGGTTTATTTCAAGTGACGTTATCCCTTCAGATCCCTCAAAAGTAGCCCACGGGCTCCACAGGCAGTTGAGATCCACCATCGAAGCTGATGTGATATCTGAAGACAAAAAAAGAAAAGTGCATTTCCGGTGGGTTGACGGAAATTGCAAGAGGCCTTTGATTGTACTCTGAGGTGCGCCATCGTCTGTTCCGAGATGGTGTCAAGCGGACTGCGCTTTCGCATTTCCTACAATTGTTGTCAAGAATGCCTTGCAAAGCAGACGCTTCTCTTCAATGTGTGTATTGGAACCCAAATAAAGGTGTTAAAAGCGACTTTTTCAGTTAGAAGTGCCTTTGAAAACTGTCGAAGTGGCCAAAAGCTGCTTTTTTCTTTCAGCCAATCGTGACGTCGAAATGTCGTCCGTTTTAACTGCAGTAAAGCCAGAACGTCTCTTGCCGTGTCGCCTTGTATCCACTAGATGGCAGTATTGTCTCGGCTTCGTGGTTTGTGTCCTTTCAAAACCAATTTTCTCACTTTTGCACGATGTTTTTTTTTGATTGGTTTATTTTTATTATTTTTTTTTGCGGGGGAGGGGGGGGCTAGAAGCAGTGTTGAATCACCTTGAAAGGCAGGCTGCTTGTGTTTGATGCCATGAAGTCAAGGTGCCTTTCTACACACGTTGCGACTCCAAATATTTGGATGTGATCCATCTACTGAACACATTCTGACAAAAAAAGTTGTTTCATGGCGGCACAGCAGCAACTTTCGTCAAATCAAAGGATCAACAATTACAAAGAAACTAACGCGTCTTTTAAGCGGCATCTCTTGACCCCAATGCAAGATTTAAGCACTAACAATAATAATAATAATCCATTTCATTACAAAGCGCCTTTCAAAAGTCTCAAGGTTACAGTCAGTCACATCTTTTTTTGTGGGTGAGCAGCGGCAGCCCCATGCGCCAGCGTTCACTCAACCCGGAAGTAAATCAAATAGATAGAAGCTAGCTGGCTAGCCAATAGATAGCTATATAGCGAATAGATAGCCAGCTAGATAGCGATATAGTTCATTGATAGCTAGCTGGATAGCCAGCCAGCTAGATAGCAAATAGATAGTAAATATCTAAATACATCAAAAAATATTTTTTTCCTCTTTAGTCATTCATTTAACATAAATTTTAAACGGCGGACGATAGCATAATTGGTAACGAGATTTTAGTGTTACTTTTGCCGCTAAGGAGTAACAAAAACACTCAAAATATTTGCACTCAAAATTATTTTCATGACTATGGAAGGCAGGCTACAAGAACAGAGCCCTACCACATTTCTTGTGTTTGAACATTCGACACGTATATACAGTCTCAGGAGAAGTTTTTTTCTGTGGGTGAGCAGCGGCAGCCAAATGCGCCAGCGTTCACCAAGCTAGTTTATATCTAGATAGCCAGCGAGGCAGATAGCTACATATTAACTAGCTATTAGCTAACTAACTTCGCTTTTAGCGCCTATGTAGCTATTTAGATAGCTATCTATCTAGATAGCTACATATTAACTAGCTATTAGCTAACTAGCTTCTGGGTTGAGTGAGCCCTGGCGCGTGTGGCTGCCGCTGCTCACCCACAGACTGTAAAGTGATCTTGAGAGTTTTGAAAGGCGCTTAGAAATGAAATGGATTATTTTAACAGAGAACATCAAGTTGTTGAAGCTAGTATGCTAACTAAGAGTCAAACGAGAATTGAAGATACCTTTGAAAAAATGTAGTCAGATATCTTTGTCAACCTGATCCCGAAACCAAAAAAACATCCCGCGTCTGTAATTGTTTCGGGAAGCCCAGAGCAGCAGCTGTTATTTAAAAAGTAAGTGGACACAAAGAAATGAAGGAAAGCAAAAATAAGCTCACAGTGATTGGGCCCGTGCAGTCGATGAAATATCTGGTCCCCAGTCATCAATAATTGACCGTCTTGAACATTTGAGCTAATGATGGTGCAGCGATGACCCATTTGAGCGAGGTTCTGTCACATGAAAAGCTGGAGGCAGCGCAGGGGATTTGATGCTGGTGCCGCTTTCAATCAAGCACACGCAAATGCCGAAACGCGACGCCAGCGCCGCACTTGCTTTTGCAAACACGCGGCGCTCTCTACTTGCGACCGACCCGCTCTGCTTTTAATTCTGCTCTTGCCGCTTTTTAAGGGGATTCTCGCTCCTGCTCGACCTGACTAAAATGACTTTGACAGAGACAAAAAGTACAATCGCCAAAATAAAAGGAAGTAACGACGTCATGATCGAGGGTCAATGTTTATTGGGAGAGCCGTGAGAATCAACAAATGTGATCATCGTCAAGGCGACCGTATGAAGAATCAAATTAACTGTTGTTGTTTTCTGCTTGTACGCCTCAGTTAATGATAAACCAATGTGAACTGATTTTTGTCTAATAAAAGGAATCAGCTCACAACGCAACGCTGTTGCGTTTTGCCTTGAGCTGATGACCCCGTACGTACGTAAAACTGTTGGACGCGTGGACTCGCAGGTGAATCAATCCGTGTTGAGATCGCGATCTCTTCCTCCTCACACTGTCTTCAGAAGATTGCAGACTGTTTTGTGTTCAAATTCCTTGACAAATTCACATCGGTTTGTGATTCCGATATTTTTAGGCCAGCAGAGAAGGCTTTGCAGGCCCTGACGCTCCGCCACTGTTGTAAGTGCAATTTTCCATATTGACTTGCAAAACCAAGAGAAAAGAGCGAACGAGCAAAAAACAAAGAATAGATTTTAGCGCAGAAGTTCCGTTTGATCTCCAGTCTAAGTTAAAGCGTTTGGATATGTAGTAAGTAGGACACAATGGCAGGAGAATGAGGATCGGTGATCCAGGTCGTGTGTCATGGCAGTCACGACGCGGTGGCCAATCAACGATGTCCAGAATCTGCTTTCAAATGAGACAAAGTGATGATATGCGCGGTGAATAGTGATTGGAGACTTAAGTTCAAATAATTCCCACGGGGCATTTATCTTGAGAGACATGCTTGTGAATCCATTCTTTGGCTGCTCTTCATCAACGTTAGAAATGTGCGCTGGAATTCTGCAGTGATATGTGCCATCCAACTAAAACTGATGAAGGTTCTTTTAATGATGAGAAAAGGATATAATGTGAAAATAATAACTAACATTCGGTTACCGTCATATTCCCATACGGCAGTTCTTCATTATACACATTGACAGGATGCATGTTTCCAAAGCAGCGTAAATTCGGCGCCTGCAGTGACTTCGGTCAATTGTGTCGAAAGGAAGTCATTTTTTTTTTGTGTGTCCTTCCCGTCCTCATATTGTGAAATTAATCCTTACATCAATTTTCTGATCCGCTTATCCTCACGAGGATTGTGGACTTGCTGGCGCCAATACGGGTGGTCTTCACGCAAGAGGCGGGGTATACAAGCAAACATTTGCCCATCATTTGTTACCAGGATCAGAAATGTACCTGGACGCCTTCACAATCAGTTCTGCAGGCCCCGGAGCATCAAATCACCGTCAATGGAGCTGTGGCTTTGACCAATCAGTTGGCAACACAAGGCCTGCTCGAAGGCGCTGGCAAAGTCAGAGTTTTTGCAAATTATGATTGGCAAGTGACTTGCCAATCAGAGTGTCACTATTCGCTAATAATAAGCGCATACTGGCCCGACCGAGCAAGCATACTCAATCCGTAACATCAGCATTTTTGTCTTAATTTAATAGCAGCTTTGTCAACCCACAATGGCTGAAGGAGGAGAAGAAATGGATTTGCTTGCAGATATAATGTTCAAGCCATGTTCAAGACGGACCTTTCAAGAATAGATGGACATCGTTAAGGTTGGACAGCTCCGAAGCTAGCAAATGTGTGCAAATAATATTGCAATTTGATGAGGTTATCACGAATCCACACGTTCATCGTCAAAATTTGAACAATTTAATGAGAGTATTTGTGGATAGTGGATGATTGGCTACAACTCAACTCTTCATCAATAGTACTCAGCGTACGTGAGGGTGGGCCTCCCCGTGGAGAAATAAATGGATTGATGAGAAATACAGTCCCTTTCAGAACCGGCGTCCATACTATGACGAGTCGGTGACGGAGCAGAAGGATTTGCTTGTCTTGTTGTTTGCGTTCCACTGTTCTATCCCGGCAGGCAGGCAGGCAGGTGTCAAGTCTGGAAAGAATTCCCAATTCCATGCATTCACACTCCAGCCCTGGCCCCGTCGGTGATTCCATTCCGACCTGGTCTGCCTCTAATCCACTTTGGTCTTCACAGCAAGGCAAAGCGCTTCTCCAAACCCAATCATGTGTGACAGGTGTGATGGAGAGCGGCCAATAAAAGCCCTTTGCTTGCCGCCGCATCTGAGCGCCGTTTGATTCCCGCCTGCCGTGCCGGCCATCGTCACCTCCACGCGTCCGCTGACCCCCCTCGCTCGCTCGTCTGCGCAACCAAACGGATGTGAAGCTTGAGGCCGGAGGGTGAGAGCTTCTCTGTCATTACAGTGAAAGGAAGGAACGTCTCTCCGCTCTAGCGTTGTTGTGTTCTTGGCTTTTCAAGGCCAAGTAGCCGCCTTGAAAAGCCTTTGTTTTTACTGTCACGTTGGGGTGGTGGGACGCTGAGGGGACCCTGAGGGGACGCTGAGGGGACGCTCAGGGGACGAGGGATGCTTCCCCTTTGCAGGTGAATGTCGGCACGGCGCCGCGGGATGCGGCAAAATGCTTTTACGGCTGAAATAATTGGTGGCAGACCATTGCTCATAAGCGCTCTAATTAATCTCGTTAAAATATACTCTGTGGTTTGCAACCGCTTTCGTCTTTGGGGGCCGCCGTGACGGGCAAAGATTGCAATTATAACGGGGCTTGCGCGTCCCGCTAACCGTTGCGTGGCCGGCGATGCTATTTAACGAGGAAAGCGTTCAGTGTCAGAGATGTTTGTTCGGACACTGTGAATTAAGGCTCGGACGATTGTCTTTTACTGCCGGCAGGGGACGTAGCCATTCACGGCCAACTTCTGTCAAGCTATTTATTGGGAGTACAGTGACACCTCAGCTTTCCAACTTCATTGCTTCCCAGAAAGTGTGTAAGGCGAAAGGTTTGTGTGCCAAACATTTATTTCCCATAAGAAACCATTCAAAATGACAATAATCTGTTCCCAGGTCCCCATAAAACATCATTTTCTACGGAATAAGCCTTAAAACTACACAAAATAAACCTTATTTTATGTATAATAAACATGCTATTGTATTGTAATTAAAGAAATAAACTGTACTATATAATAAAGTCGTTTTATTGACCTTTGTGATGGTCGTTGATGTCGTTGCCTCTTGATGATATCCGAGTGAAGTTGCTCGGCGATAATACCCTCAGCCACAATGTCCCTTGCTAGCTGCTTTTCGTTAATCCAAATCAACAGAAGTTTTTCAACCTCTTCTATTGCCTGAGACCGTTGCGTAGACAATACGGAAACACCCTAGCCGCACATAGCAATGGTCGACTTAGCATACTGGTACTGGGACGCTAATTCACACAAACGCACACCTCCTTTTTCGATGATCTCCTTTATCTGCTCGACCGTCATTTTCTTTTGGCTGAACACGAGCCTTCTCGGACCCATAATAGCAAAAGTGTCCTTCGTACATCAAGCTCATATTTCTTGCGGATTTAATGTTCGTAAAGCGAAAAGGTCGTAAACTGAGGTATCACCGTATATGCAAATTGAAGTGATACATGAGTAAAACATAGTCTTCTTGATTTGAATACCACACCCCTGGGCGTCACAAGCATCAACAAGTACGAAACCAACAAATCACAGACATTTTAATTGGTTGTCCTTTCCATGAACTGATCGATATGTGACGTCTTCCTGTGAACAAGTTGACCAAGTGGTAAATGAGTCCGAGGCCAGATCTCCTACATGAAGATGACAGTTTCACAGGCTGTCTGTTCACCTCAGATTGACGCCAGATTTTCGGTGCTTCCATTGTGGGCCTTGTGTTCAGCCAACTAAGCATAAAACTTTGAAAAATGATAACTTGTATTCTGTCTATTCTCAATGATTCAGGCAGTGAAAGGGAATCAATGGAGTTGGATGTTAAACACGCTTGGCTATTCTTCGGCTGTCACGCGGCATGATTGGGGGGGGCGTGGCATCCAGCTGTAAAAGGATGCCTTCTCATTGCTCAGCTGGAGGCGGCTTTTGTCAAGTGGAAATTGTATTTGTTGAAGACGGCTCCCCGCTCGTCTTCCCAGATGCACGGCGTGGCGTTGGATTAACAGCAAAAGCGCAATCAATTCACCCAGCGGGACACGAGGCCAAATAACAAGAACCGGGTTCTTAGCATCATTGGTCCGGGCTCCAATCTGCCGTGGATTGACGGACTGGAAGCCTTCTGGTGGCTTGCGTGGGCTTCGGCGGCACGTGCCGCGCTACCTTCGCGCTTTGTCTTGCGCTTGCAAAATGGTGTACCGTCTGTCAGTTCAGGCGGGGCAGACTGTTTGGCAAAACCAAAGACGTGCTGATCCTGTTGCGAGGCCCACCATCCGGATGGATGCCGAACCGTCCCACTCGGCGGTCTTGGCTTTCCGAAAGGGCTCCGCCTTCGTCCTCGGTTTTCTGAGCGCTTCACGCTAGGCGACCCATCGTTGTCGCCGTCTCATTGCGGCTGTCAGTCACAAGCTGGACTTTTCACATTTACTTGAAAAGTGGCATTTTGTTGAATCTAAGCTAGGCATTTTTTCCCCCAACTTCCACTCGCTTCATCTTCATCATTGATTCATTTCGTTTATTCATGAACAGTGATACCTTGGCTTACGAACCTAATTGGTTCCCAGACAGAGCGTGTAAGGCGAAAAGTGTGCATCCCAAGAATTAATTTCCCATAGGAAACCATTAAAATGAGAATAATCCGTTCCCAGGTCCATTATTTTCTACTTTCTATTGCCTTAAAACTACACAAAATATACCTTATTTTATGTATAATAAATGTGCTATGGTATTATAATGAAAGAAGTAAACTGTACTGTATAATAATAAAGTGGTTTTATTGACCTTTGTGATGGTCGTTGATGGCTTGATGGAATGGAGTGGCCGCTTTCATCAGCATGAGGAACGTAGCCTTCTTCTTTCACCATCTTGAGGAATGATCCCTTGGAGGTGCTTTGTCTGCCATCATTTTACCTAGTTCCTCATCAATGGTGTTCTGTTTCGCTGGGTTGATAGCTTTTTGCATCACGTGTACAGATGGCTTGTGCGGGTTGTTTGTGGAGCCTGGTTGATGGGATATTTTAACCTTGCAGTCTACACTCTGCCTTTCAACTATCAAAGTTTAAACTCTCTCACTGTCGTCTGCCTGTCTCTAATGTTTAAACCTCACCCGCCTCACTGCTGCGTTTTTGACCAATCACGTGACTTTAACCGAAGACTGGGGGCAGGGAATAGAGGACAAAAACAACCGGCTGCCATTTTGTTGTTAGAAGAAGGAGCTCATTGGCGAACGACACATCACTCATTGTGGCGCTGCGTGTGTCTCCCAAAAAATAGTTTGTATGCCAAGGTAAAATTTTCATAAAGGTAACGTTCGTAAACCAAAAAGTTCGGAAGCCAAGAGGTTCGTAAAGCAAGGTATCACTGTATTCTTTTGTCTGTTTGGTTATTTATTAGTTGATTTATTCATGCATTTGTGTATTTATGTTCTATTTATTGAGCTACATCTATATCATCTATTCATTTATTTATTGGATTTTATTTGTGATTATATTTTATTTATGATAGTACCTATGCTTGTCTGTGACTGTAAAGTGTCCTTGAGAGCTTTGAAAGGCGCTTAAAATGTCAGTATTATTATTATTTCATCGATTTTTTTTATAACTTTGCTGCTGCCGAGTAAAGTGAACGCTGGCACAAATGGCTGCCACTGCTCACCCGCACAAAAAAAAATTACGTGACTGTAAAGTGTCCTTGAGAGTTTTGAAAGGCGCTAATAAATGAAAGGTATTATTATTATCTTCTCCGATATTACTGTTTTTTCTTGTTGTTTTTTTGAGCTAGCAAAAAAAGGTCACATCAGCGTTGTGATGCGAGCGACGCTAGCTGGGCATCATTACGGAGGCGCTGTGCCTAATCACCTTTGGTCACCTCGGGAGAGGCCGTTCCCACCACGCGAGGCTTCCGGCTCTAATGAGGACAGTCAGCCTTCTTTCTAATGAGAGGAGGCCATTTGCAAGCGTCTCGCACAAGCCGCTAAAACTGCTTCTCATATTTCCAAGAATACGAGCTACGAGAAATATTGACGCAAATGGGTCTGAGCAGGGCAGGACGCTATTTCTCAAGCCACATGCTACATGCTAATCAATTACAAGGAGCGCGCTGATTCGGACTTCTTCAATAAATAGAAAAAGGTGGCTCTGAATGTACCTGGCATACAATTCAAGTCAACTGTATGCTTCGAGTATTGCAAATTTCCCCATTGTGGGACGAATAAAGGTTTTCTGATTCTGATTCCGAGCTTTATAGATGAAAATGTTTCTTCAGCCGTTATCTGGACTTCTTGGAAGGTGTCACGATCAGATGACGGCTGAAGAAACCTTCTCATCTATGTATGGTAAGGCATTTTTAGTCCCCCCCCCCCCCCCCCCCCCCCCTCCAAAACAAAAACAAAAAAAACTATGTGACCGCAAACTATGTTCTCACAATCTAAAGTGGGAATGTAGCTCAGTGGTAAAGTGCCTACTTTCCATTTAAGATGTTCCCGGTTCAATCCCTGGCTTTTCCACTTCTTGGTAATGTCCCCATTGTGTGACTTTTCTTATTCTGATTACAAAAATAGTAAGGCGCCCGAAAAAAACGACCATGTATAGTAAGGCGTTTTTAGCTGAAAAAAACGACCATGTATAGTAAGACGTTTTTGACTGAAAAAACGACCATGTATAGTAAGGCGTTTTTAGCCCGAAAAAAACGACAATGTATAGTAAGGCGTTTTTAGCGCAAAAAAATGACCATGTAGAGTAAGGCGTTTTTAGCCGAAAAAATGCCAATGAATAGTAAGGCGTTTTTAGCCGAAAAAATGGCAATGAATAGTAAGGCGTTTTTAGCCGAAAAAAAACGACCATGTATAGTAAGGCGTTTTTAGCAGAAAAAAAACACCATGTATAGTAAGGCGTTTTTAGCCGAAAAAAACACCATGTATAGTAAGGCGTTTTTAGCCCAAAAAAAGACAATGTATAGTAAGGCGTTTTTAGCCGAAAAAATGCCAATGAATAGTAAGGCGTTTTTAGCCGAAAAAAACGACCATGTATAGTAAGGCGTTTTTAGCCGAAAAAACGACCATGTATAGTAAGGCGTTTTTAGCCGAAAAAAACGACCATGTATAGTAAGGCGTTTTTAGCGCAAAAAAATGACCATGTATAGTAAGGTGTTTTTGACTGAAAAAATGACCATGTATAGTAAGGCGTTTTTAGCCCAAAAAAAGGCAATGTATAGTAAGGCGTTTTTAGCCGAAAAAAAACACCATGTATAGTAAGGCGTTTTTAGCCCAAAAAAACACCATGTATAGTAAGGCGTTTTTAGCCCAAAAAAAGACAATGTATAGTAAGGCGTTTTTAGCCGAAAAAATGCCAATGAATAGTAAGGCGTTTTTAGCCGAAAAAAAAAACACCATGTATAGTAAGGCGTTTTTAGCCCAAAAAAACACCATGTATAGTAAGGCGTTTTTAGCCCAAAAAAAGACAATGTATAGTAAGGCGTTTTTAGCCGAAAAAACGGCAATGAATAGTAAGGCGTTTTTAGCCGAAAAAAACGACCATGTATAGTAAGGCGTTTTTAGCCGAAAAAACGACCATGTATATAGTAAGGCGTTTTTAGCCGAAAAAAACGACCATGTATAGTAAGGCGTTTTTAGCCGAAAAAATTCCAATGAATAGTAAGGCGTTTTTAGCCGAAAAAAAACACCATGTATAGTAAGGCGTTTTTAGCCCAAAAAAACACCATGTATAGTAAGGCGTTTTTAGCCCAAAAAAAGACAATGTATAGTAAGGCGTTTTTAGCCGAAAAAATGCCAATGAATAGTAAGGCGTTTTTAGCCGAAAAAAACGACCATGTATAGTAAGGCGTTTTTAGCCGAAAAACGACCATGTATAGTAAGGCGTTTTTAGCCGAAAAAAACGACCATGTATAGTAAGGCGTTTTTAGCGCAAAAAAATGACCATGTATAGTAAGGTGTTTTTGACTGAAAAAAACGACCATGTATAGTAAGGCGTTTTTAGCCGAAAAAACGACCATGTATATAGTAAGGCGTTTTTAGCCGAAAAAAAACGACCATGTATAGTAAGGCGTTTTTGACTGAAAAAACGACCATGTATAGTAAGGCGTTTTTAGCCCAAAAAAAGACAATGTATAGTAAGGCGTTTTTAGCCGAAAAAATGCCAATGAATAGTAAGGCGTTTTTAGCCGAAAAAAAAAACACCATATATAGTAAGGCGTTTTTAGCCCAAAAAAACACCATGTATAGTAAGGCGTTTTTAGCCCAAAAAAAGACAATGTATAGTAAGGCGTTTTTAGCCGAAAAAAACACCATGTATAGCAAGGCGTTTTTAGCCGAAAAAAAAAATGACCATGTATAGTAAGGTGTTTTTGACTGAAAAAAACGACCATGTATAGTAAGGCGTTTTTAGCCGAAAAAACGACCATGTATATAGTAAGGCGTTTTTAGCCGAAAAAAAACGACCATGTATAGTAAGGCGTTTTTGACTGAAAAAACGACCATGTATAGTAAGGCGTTTTTAGCCCAAAAAAAGACAATGTATAGTAAGGCGTTTTTAGCCGAAAAAATGCCAATGAATAGTAAGGCGTTTTTAGCCGAAAAAAAAAACACCATATATAGTAAGGCGTTTTTAGCCCAAAAAAACACCATGTATAGTAAGGCGTTTTTAGCCCAAAAAAAGACAATGTATAGTAAGGCGTTTTTAGCCGAAAAAATGCCAATGAATAGTAAGGCGTTTTTAGCCGAAAAAAAACACCATGTATAGTAAGGCGTTTTTAGCCCAAAAAAACACCATGTATAGCAAGGCGTTTTTAGCCGAAAAAACGACCATGTATAGTAAGGCGTTTTTAGCCGAAAAAATTCCAATGAATAGTAAGGCGTTTTTAGCCGAAAAAAAACACCATGTATAGTAAGGCGTTTTTAGCCCAAAAAAAGACAATGTATAGTAAGGCGTTTTTAGCCGAAAAAATGGCAATGAATAGTAAGGCGTTTTTAGCCGAAAAAAACGACCATGTATAGTAAGGCGTTTTTAGCCGAAAAAACGACCATGTATATAGTAAGGCGTTTTTAGCCGAAAAAAACGACCATGTATAGTAAGGCGTTTTTGACTGAAAAAACGACCATGTATAGTAAGGCGTTTTTAGCCCAAAAAAAGACAATGTATAGTAAGGCGTTTTTAGCCGAAAAAATGCCAATGAATAGTAAGGCGTTTTTAGCCGAAAAAAAAAAACCACCATATATAGTAAGGCGTTTTTAGCCCAAAAAAACACCATGTATAGTAAGGCGTTTTTAGCCCAAAAAAAGACAATGTATAGTAAGGCGTTTTTAGCCGAAAAAATGCCAATGAATAGTAAGGCGTTTTTAGCCGAAAAAACGACCATGTATAGTAAGGCGTTTTTAGCCGAAAAAATTCCAATGAATAGTAAGGCGTTTTTAGCCGAAAAAAAACACCATGTATAGTAAGGCGTTTTTAGCCCAAAAAAAGACCATGTATAGTAAGGCGTTTTTAGCCGAAAAAATGGCAATGAATAGTAAGGCGTTTTTAGCCGAAAAAAACGACCATGTATAGTAAGGCGTTTTTGACCAAAAAAACAACCATGTATAGTAAGGCGTTTTTGACCAAAAACGACTATATATTGTAATTAAAGAAATGAACTGTACTGTTCCGGGTTGAGTGAACGCTGGCGCATGTAGCTGCCGCTGCTCACCCGCGTAAAACTATTCTGTGACTATAAAGTGTCCCTGAGAGTTTTGAAAGGCGCTTTGAAATGAAATGGATTATCTCATCTCATCTCATTTTCCGTAGCGCTTATTCCTCATTAGGGTCGCGGGGGTTGCTGGAGCCTATCTCAGCTGTCTTCGGGCACGAGGCGGGGGACACCCTGAATTGGTTGCCAGCCAATCGCAGATCTAGAATCGCAATCTGAAATGGATTATTATTATTATTATGATTATGATGATGATGATGAAGAACCTGCTTGCCATGAGGCGAAGCAATAAATGGCATCCATATAAGGCACATGAAATGCAAGACACTTTTCATCATTGGTTAATGAGATTCACAGCGATGGCAAAATGTCCGCTGCGAGCTTTTGATAAGGACTTCCGCCATTGCTTTCGAGTGGGTAGAATCTGGCCACTCAACTGTGGACTTCTTCACTCCCACTTCTTCTTTTTTTCTATATTCAGTTTTGCCAGGTTCTCAATTACTGTTCGCGTGGGCCGGTGCAAAAAAAAAAAAAGCACGAGGGAGGCTGAGTTAGATATAGCAACAACATTTCCCGCTCAGCCCACACAGAATTATTCTTTGTGATGATATAAATCTTATTAAATGATGTGATAACGGGCGGCGGGATGAAAGCGACGAGGTGGCCGATGCGAACCTGAAGGAGTTGGAGAGGTGGGCTTCAACACTACCGCGTAAAAATAGATTCAAAGCGGAGCGTCTCTAAGTTTTGACGCTTTTGGAACAAGTTGTGGACGCGTCACGATGCCAGCAAAGCATCAGACCTGCCGTGAAGCCGTGGGCCAACAAAATGGCTCTCGAGATCAACCAGAACCGCCAACCTCCCACCTGTGACGCAGACGTGCTGCTGCACAATTTTACAAGCTCGGATGTGATATTTCTTCAACATAATTCCATAACTGCCAACTTCCAAAACCAGAAAAGCCGAGGAATAAGCCGCCCGTCATGATTTTTTAAATCATTTCAAATCATGTATGGCGTACTACAACTTTTATATGGGAATTGTCATCATTTATTATACTATCTAGCTGGCTACCTAGCTAGCTATCTACAGCATTTGCTGTCTATTAGCTATCTGGCTGGCTAACTGGCTATCAAGATAGCTAGGTATTAGATATCTAGCTAGCTAGCTCGCTTTCTAGCTATTTGAGTTATTCCGGGTTGAGTGAACGCTGCCGCGTCAGGCTGCCACTGCTCACCCACCCACAGAAAAAAAAACTTACCCTGTGACTGTAAAGTGACCTTGAGGGTTTTGAAAGGGGCTTAGAAATGAAATAAAATGTATTATTATTAGCCAAGGTTGACAGGCATGTAACTCAAACTTCATTTTCACCTTTTCCTGAGCAAAGTCTAACTCCTGGAAATTCACACTTTCACTTTCACACTTTTGGTTGATTTTTTCTCCGGCCGAGGCCATTACACAACAACGATAAAAAAGAAGCTAACTCTTGAGTCTGGATTCCAGGAATGAGCCGTCACTCTGGATTCCAGGAATCATCTAAAGGAAGCTAACAACTAGCACTGTCGCCTATTGTTGTGTTTTGAATTAACGCTGAGTACACTACTTACTATTTTGAAGATTTTGGATTCATTGGAAAACGTCATTTTCATTATTAACCCGATCGTGAAAAACATAGTTTTTACGGCAAAACCGGAGGAGTTAACAGGTATGTACCGTATTTATTCAAGTATAACGCGCACACATGTATAACGCGCAGCCCTAATTTTCAATTAAAAATCGGTATAAAATTTGGTTTCACTTTTGGTATTGGTAATTGTGCAAAACAGCAATGCTTAACTCACGTTTCAATGTGGGCAAGTAAAGGAAACGAAATGAAGCGTAGCTAAAGAAAGGCTAATCAACAATCCAAAAAAAAAAGGAACCCGCGTGATCAAAACTGAACCTTAACAACAGCGACTATGGAGAATAGCCACGTAAATGCTGTCCCCTGCTGGAAGGGATAAAGCATTAAATATACTGTATATGAGCATTTTTCCCCTGGCCTCGTTTATAACGCGCAGGCAAACTTTGAGTTCTTTTTTGGGCAGCATTTTCACAGCCTCGATGACTGGACGAGCGTTTGAGGGTTAATTGCTTCTAGAACAACTTTTGTTTGTGACCAACGGGGCAAAAGTTCCTTAGTCACACTCTACCTGTAAAATGAGCTCTCTTGTGTCATGAACTGGTATAGTGACACCGTAACACACCTCTGACATTCAGACACTTAAGCCACTTTTCATTTGCATTCATGAGGTAATCGTGTAAGACCTGCGCTCTATGCCTCTGAGGGAAAAAAAATGCAATGATGACATTTTGTCGACTTAAAAAATATCTGCCAGCACTTTCCTTTCAATGAAAAGCGGTGAGGAAATGGCTTGAATGTGACAAAATGCTGCAGCTGAATATTTCTTGACATTATGCAAGAGCATGCTTGTGGCTCCACGCTAGATTATCTCCCATTCCGATGATATTTTAACAAAAGCTTTTGGCAATTGTGTATGCTTAAAGTTGAGGAAGAGTGAAAAAACGAATGATATAGCGGCACCTCCACAAACGGGAGCAAGATAGACATCTGCCATCAGAACGCCACTGTGGAAGCATCTGTTGTTGAAATGACTGGAGGGGGAAAGGAAAATGGCAATGATAGCGCTACTACAGGGTTGCACAATACGAGTCAATCTCCAAGGTACTACAGATGCTCCCCACTGTCAAGGAATTTGAAAACAAAACAGTATGCATTCTTCTGAAGGCAGGCAGTGTGAGGAGAAAGAGATCGCGGTCTCAACACGGCTTGATTCACCTGCGTCAGTAAATGACTCCCGCGGGACGTGTATGCCAGGTTTTACGTACGTACGGGGTCATCAGCTGCAAGGCATGACACATCAGTGTAGCGTTGCGAGTTGGCTCCCGACTGACTGTATCCTTTTATCGAAGCGTAATTAAAACAAGTCAGTTTACATTTGTTTCATCACAACAGAGGTGTACAAGCATAAAGCGACCCTATCGGTCGGTCGCTCGGTACTTAATGCGTCACCCTGATCCATCATACGGTCAGCCGAACTTCGGCAGATTTGACCATTGATTGTCACTGCTCCCCCTTGATCGTGGTGTGTTTTGTTCAAACAGAGCAGTATGGATTCACTGAAGAATTTTTCTCCCTCCCATGCTGAAAAATTGTGAGCACTCCTGCGCTAGAAGGTAGGTATGCTGGCACATGCGCACACACGGTGATAATTGGGTCAAATTGGTGCACTTCCTCCCCCTCTGGTCATTCGAGCGCACTTGACAGCTCTCGTATGATACATTCCGTTTTGTTGTTGAAAATGGCTGGCTCCTCGTGGATTGGCTGCTAAAAGTGCTTGTGAAGATCAAGACCTCTCAAAAGTGCTTATTTGCATGTTCCCCTTCAAATAGCAAGCAAGCCTTGGCACTGCTGGGAGCCAAGAACAACACATTTCCATGCTCGGCGGACACAAATCCAGCTTTGGATAGACTTGACTCCCACCACCTTCTCGATCAGCAAGTCATCCTCCTCCTCACATTCCCACTCGGCCTGGTAATCCATACGCTTTTGTTTTGCCGCCACGCTGATCATGTCTCTCCTCCACACCGAACGCCGACGAGCCAAAGAATTACTTGCGCCATATTGAGTACATAATGACCCGGAACTTCCCAATATGCTTCCAACGGCGCAGTTCGAGTCATAAATGATCAGCGTCAACAAATGGACCGCGCTTTTTTTGTGCATTACTTTTCAAGCTCAATCTTTTGATTGCAGCTTAGTTGGAATAGGGAGGCTACAGCTCAGGTAAATGGCACGAGCAAGGGCTCTTTCAGTGATGAATGGCTACAGGCAACACTGAGCAGCTGGAAAGAGCTGAGTGAAAACAAATGAAGGACATAAATTCAAGCTTTCTCAGTTACGGCGCTAAATGAAAGCCTTCAGTTATCTCCGAATGATTGTTTCATGTGCGCGCGGCCAGATTCTTCTACCGAGGCAACATCTTGTCAGATCTTGAAAGCGACGCACCGTCAGTCGCCAATAAGATAGAGATTAGACAGAATAAAAGTGATCATATTTAAAAGTCCCATGCGTAGCTGGCCGACCGAACAATCGACCCACAGTGCCCGATCGAACATCTCTGACAGCGAGTGACTTGTCCTCTGCCCGGGAGAGTCGGGCAATCGCTATACGGGTCCTGAGACTGCTCGGTAGTCAATTGCCATTTTAATGTTAGCTTCTCGCCGTCATTAGCAATAATAAATCAATCCACCCATGAAAAAACATTCATGTGAGAAACAGTCCATTGTTTGTTTTTTATTCCAATGTCGTGAAAGCCCCGTGTTGCTTGTCCTACCCTGGGTCTGCTTTAAGGTGGATAACGACACCCAAGTTGGACTTAACAATAAAACTAAACGCACAGCAAAAAGAAGGCCGCATACTGTACGCGTCGTTCATTTCAAGACGCAATATACTTTGTTTTGAGAACATTGCCAGTGCTAAAATGTGCACTTCAATTGACGGATTGAATATGGTGAGGTTTTAATGACTCTCACCCAACAAACAATTGCGTGTAGGCGTGGCTAGAGTGATCAAAAGAGCCATATATGGATATGGATCCGCAGTTTTGAACGAGGTATGGGAGCGGCTAGCAAATGGGGTCACGGCCCGGAGCGGCCAACGTTCTATGTCGTCCATATCTCTTCTCTTCTTGCGCTGCGCTTGACGTTCTGAGCCGAGCTGCAGTCAGTCAAGAGGGCTATGTTTAGAGGCGCCCAGAAATGAGTTACTATGGAAACAAGGCTCCAGGTTCAGCACTGTCGATCGACAGCGTCGAACGCGTTCTCGTGCAAGTCACACAATGAGCCAGACAGACATCAGCGCTCTCCGATCAATCACCTCACCCCCCCGACTCTCTTTTCCTTTGCCCTTTGCTGACGGGCGGCCACGTCCAATTTCAGAATTCAGCAAGAATTTGCCGTCGCCGCAAAGTTTGGAATTTTAGCTGTCAGCTTCAACTTCTTGGCGTGAAACGCTCTGCGCGTAGGTGTGCGCGTCCACGCGCGTGCTCCCCCTTAGGCGGCTCCAGGTTTCTACTTAATAAGGCCGCTGTTCCTCCACTGTCTAAAACGACAAGCTTGGTGAGAAATGAACAACTTTGCAGGCATCCTTCCAACAACGACAGGTCTCCGTGTCGATCGTGCAGCGCGTCCCCACCGTGTCGCAAAAACGTGTAGGTATGTATGGAAAAATGAAAACAAGAAATATGCCATTTGAAAGTGATTTCTGAGTCAGCGCAGGCTCAAAAAATCTGTCCTAAAATCACATTTTTATGAGTTTCGCAAACTTTGTCCCCACCATACGGCAAAAACACGTATGCGTGTGCGTGCGTGTGTGTGTGTGTGTGTTTATATTGTGTGTGTAAATATTTTGCTTTGACGACTTTCTTATTCAAAAAGGTTCCCGACTGCTGCTCTACAAGAACGCAGGAAAAGACGAGGCTCCGGAGGTACATCAAAAAAATAAAAATACAATAAAACAAATCAGCTTTTATTCCACAAGATGCTCATCTATCTTCCAAAATAAAAGCAATAAAGACAAGCCACCGCTTGTTAAATGCTAGCTTTTGTTAAATTGATCACGCCCCCAAATCTGCAAGTTTGCAAAATGTGAAGATAGCGTGGCGTCTCTGAAGCTACCTGCTCGATTTAGGCCTGCAGCAAAAAAGGGGCTTGCAATAAATCAAGGTCCCCGCGACGGCGCTTGCATTTGTGATGGTTTGGGGACAAAATGTGTGTGTGTGTGTGTGTGTGTGTGTGTGCTTCTTGTAGCGATTTCCGTCCCAAAAATAAAACACTAAGCACTTTGGCCTTTTGTTTGCAATAAGGGCCAAATGGTGATGTATGTTGCTGGGACTCGAGGCTGGAGGAGCTTTATTTCTTGATGAAGAATGCGCCGATGTCCGTGGCAACCTTGTTGGCAACGGCGCTCTTCCTCATGCGGCTTCTCTCCTTGGCCTGCTGAGCCGTCCTCTGGTGGGAAAAACATTTGGCAATCATTTCAACCACTTTTCAACATATCAATGGTATTTTTCTTCAACGTAAAGTGATACCTTGGCCTAACAACTTAATTGCTTCCCAGAAAGAGTGTGTATGGCGAAAGGTGTGTATCCCAAAAATTCATTTCCCATAGGAAACCATTCAAATGAGAATAATCCGTTCCCAGGGCCCCATAAAACATCATTTTCTATTTTCTTATTTTCTGAGCCTGAAAACTACACAAAAAAGACCTTATTTTACGTAGAATAAATGTGCTATAATTCAAGAAATAAACTGTACTGTATAATAAAGTGGTTTTATTGACCTTTGTGATGGTCGCTGATGGCTTGATGGAATGGAGAGGCTGCTTTCATCAGCATTAAACACTTGATGATGAGGAACGTAGCCTTCTTCTTTCACCATCTTGAGGAATGATCCCTTGTAGGTGCTTTCTCTGCCATCATTTGACCTTGTTCTTCATCAATTGTGTTCTATTTAGCTGGGCGGATAGCTTTTTGCATCAAGTGTACGGATGGCACGAGCCGGTTATTTGTGGAGTCTGATTGATGGGGTATTTTAACCTTGCAGTCTACACTCTATCAATCAAGTCCAAATTTCATTGTTTTCTCACCATTTTCTCACTCTCTCTCTGTCGTCTGCCTGTCTCTTTAATGTTTGCTTGACCAATCACGTGGCTTTAACCGAAGACTGGGGGCGGGGAATACAATGGCGGACGACAATGAGTCGGCTGCCATTTTCTTGTTAGGAGAAGGGGCTCGTTCGCGAACGACGCATCACTCGTTGCGGCGCTCCGTGTGTATCCCGAAAAATAGCTCATATGTTCATGAATGTAGCAGACCGAAAAGTTTGTAAGCCGAGGGATTCGTAAACCGAGGTATCACTGTATTGAAAAAAAAAAAAAAAACAACCCCAGATTGAGCTGCATCCCTGGTAATGGAAAGCCGTGGTTGCTTCCAAAGGACAAAGCAAGCATTTGCTGTCATTTGCCAATTTCATCCGAAGCGCTATTCAACCCCGACGACACCAAAACAAGTCGCCGCTGTGACATTAAAGCACATTTCAGGAGAGACGTTTATTTGGACACCCTTGCTCTCTAACGCCTCCTTTGAGGAATCGCGCGTGATTACGAGATACACGCCACGCGGCCTTTAGCCGCCCATGCCATACATCATCGATGACATAGACGCCTGCTGGGATGTTATTACTGGCAAGAGAAGGTTGACCACGGATCACATTACTGCCACCTCAGATGATCCTCAAACTTTCTTTCAAACAAAAAGAAGGAGCAACAAAATAAAAGGGAGACAAATGTATTTTGGCCTTGTCTGTGTAAGCTCTGAGTGGTACAGGAGTGATCCATCGATGAAAAGGTTTCTTCAGCCCTCATCTGTACTTCTTTCAAGGTGTCGGATGTTTCGCTTCTCATCCGAAAAGCTTCGTCAGCGAACTAAAATTTGCTGGTAACCCTGGCCCTATATCCCTACTGTCCAGGTGGCTGTGCCAGACCACTTCTTTGATAGGTCCCTGCTCTAAGGTTGGGGGGGGGAGCAGAGGACTATTCCCTGAAGCTAATCTGATGACTTCTTTTGTCCTTACTGATTATGGTCTATGACTGGCCTTGATTGCCCCATTCGCTTCTCACCCGCAGAAAAATCTATCCTGTGACTGTAAAGTGACCTTGAAAGTTTTGAAAGGCTCTTAAAAATGAAATGGATTATTAGTATTCTTATTGTTATGATTATTATTCGCAAAGTGAAGGGTTTTGCTGTTATATAAAAATAGCTTCTTTGAGTCCCCTTTCAAAGCATCTCTTTTCTTTCGCTAGGATTTTAACTTCACTGTCGTCAAATGAGTGGTGGCTAGCTTTTAGGTGCACATGTACTGCCGATTGAGGCCCACCTGCGATAATTTCTAACGTACTTGCCCCATTAGCCCTGGTGTCACCTCATTAGCATGACTAAACCCAACAAGTCAAATGAGTGGTTGCCAGCTCTTAGGTACATATGTACCGCCACCTCTGTCCGTTAGGGCAATCGGGACATGGTTACCAGCACAACTTGAGTTCCCTGACGAAGCTTTTCAGATGAGAAGCGAAACGCGCGACACCGTCAAAGAAGGTCTGCGGAAATCTTTTCCTGGATTTTGACGGATGCACGTACGGCTCTGTGGCAGACGGTGCAGAGTGTCTGCAGGTTGTCCAGAGAGCATTGTCCTCCTCCGCTGTACACCGGACGGATGTGGTCCACTTGCCAGAAATGGCCTTCCACTGGAGCGCGGATCATCTCGTTCAGCTGCGCAATGAGAGAGGAAACAAGACCCTCAGACGTTGTCCGAGACGGCAACAAAACCACCCGCGATTGCACTTCCCGCCTCCAAGCATCCAAAGCATCCTTCTCTGCTCAAATTCATTTTTCCTTCCAGCTGTGATGCGTTGAGCGCTCCTCGCCTAAAGTCTCATTTTCCAACACTCAAATTGTGCCTCAGATGTGCCACCTTAATAAGCAGACACATACATAGAGAGAGCACTCTCAGCAGGAAGTTAAAATCAATTCAAACAAATTGTATACGTACGTCGATATAAAAGATCATGTTGAAGTTGCGTGCAGCTTGACATGCGCTTTTGACCAACACTGGCTTTTGGGACTGGCAACTTGAGCAATGCCCATGACGGTAGCGGGAGCGCCAGGGCCTGCGCCGCAGGCCTGAAAATATCTCAATCGCAGACTGATTCACTCATTCACCGCCAGACCATGTGAAAAAATGAGTCCACTCCATCCAGTGCCAGGGTTTTTGTCATTGTCACTCCAATTCCAGAATACCCACAAAATATTGACTTTTAGGACCACATAAACATTCAATACAGTGGAAGAAACATATTCATTTTAATATTATTGCTGTAAAATGTCCTTGAGAGTTTTGATGAATATATTATCATCATATTATTACTTAGAAATGAAATGTATTATTATTATTATATTGTTATTCTTGCAGTAAAGTGTCCTTTACTTTGGAAAGGTATTTCTCAATGAATGGTGCGGGTGGTCCGTCTTATGGTGCCGCATCGATCGGCACTGAGGCCGTTGCCGCCGGCACTGGGAAGACGCGAAACTATATAAATATAGATATAAATATAGAAATATGTGTGTGCGTATGCTCATGCAATGAGAAGGAGGTTGGCGACAGGCAAGCAATTGAAAGAGGCTGACCGGTCAGCAAGGCCCGGCCGCCACCGGAAGGAAAATCAATGGCGCCCGCCATCCATTTACGGGCGAGCCCGAGCCGCCCAGCCAACGTCAATCTGCGTGCGTTAGTGTTAGTGTTAGCGCATCAGCCATTTGAGCTCCGACCTGTTTGAGTGACAGCTGGGCCAGCCAAGTGCGCTCCAGCATCTCCTTGCGGCGGGACGGCGGCGCGTCGCGGACTCGGACGAAGACGTCGTGGGCGCGGAGGCCGCAGTGCTGGCAGACGCCGCCTTCCGCTTCCAGCACCCTGGAGCGCGCGTACGCCTGACTGGAGCGCAAGAGGAACTCCTCCTGGCACCTACGGGGACGGACAAACATCCACTAGCTGCGGACCGACGGACGGGATATTGACCAGAAAGAGGGCAAAGTCAAAATGGAGCAAAATGGCTCGCTTACGACACAAGTTCAAGTCGATTTGCCGCTGCACCGTCTGAAATAACGTCTGCCCGGACGTCGGGGGCGTGCGACTTTTACATCGGGTGTACAACTTACAAAACGTCTCTGCCCGGGCGGCCGACAACTTCTTCAAGGAACTTTGGACTTTCCCAAGCGTCATAAGGTCGCGCATTTGCATCTCGTTTTCCAACGTCGATGCGCAGCGCCTCAGCCCCAGAAGACAGATTCAAAAGAAGCCAACAGCTACAAAAGGTAAACGTACATTACGCCGTGACTGTAAAGTGTCCTACAGAGTTTCGAAAGGCGCTTAGAAATTAAATGTCTTCTTATTATTGAAAGCATGCTGGAAAGAGGAGTTCACGTGGCTTGTAGCAGACGACGCGACGCAAACATTGCAAACAGTGTATGGACAAACGACAACTGCAGCAAAATCTTTAGCGAGGGATATTTGACATAAATAAAGCAAGGGAGGATTTGTGCTAGGTAAAAAAAATCCGTAATACTTTGCTGTACAATGTTTTTTTTCTTATTGTGTTTCGAGGCAACTTTCTGGCCGGGCGGGCAACTTTTCAGAGTTGTCTGCCCTGGTGTCCGCTAACTTTTTCTCATGAGTTTTAGACACGTTTCTGAACTTACTTGAAGCTGCAAAATCGGGTGTCCCAGGCCCCACCGGAGGTCAGGCAGGCCTCCTGGCAGGAGAGACACAGAGGGATGCCGTGGCGGTCCACCGCCTGCAGGAAAGCGGCTGACGCTTGCTCGCCATCGACCTTTCCTGATCTGCAAAGATGCAAACGGGGCATCGGGTGATTGAAAAAAAGTCCGAGATGGCGGCGCCTCATTTTGTATGCTTTCTTTTGTGACTCTGCGTTGTTGCGTGGCGTCACGTGGACCGGAGACGGAGACTTTGTCAGCATTTTCATCAAGGAGGAAACTTTTCAGCAGCACACTTTTTGATTTGGGAGGAACGCCAGTGCAATTTGATTGCAATCGATGGACAGCCACGGGGCGGTTGGGATTTTTTTTTTTTTTTTTTTTGGGCGGCTGTAATGGGCAGCATTTTCACAGCCCCGCTTCGTTTAGCGGAAAGGTCGGTGCTGTTGGACAGTCTTGCGGCTCATTCCAACCGTTGATCTGCGTGTTGACGGAAGGAACAACGGCAGCACTGATGCAAGCGACAATGGCCAGTTTCCACGCTCGCGCCTTGCAACCATCGTCAGACAAGCCGACACGCAAGCGCAAATACTGAGTGGCAACTTGACAGAGACACACACATCTTGCGCGTGTTGAGTGTCAGCCAATAGATTGCATGCTGCTCTCAATTTAGCCAAGGAACACACGCGGCGGGGCGGATGCAGGTCTCCATGGAGACAGCCAAGAGATGGCAAATGGATTGATTTGCTGAGAGGAAAGTGGGCACCGGGAGACACGTCGCCTTAATGGGCAGATGATGAACATTCCAGCGCATTCCTTGAAATCATCCAAATTGGGTGAAAATGGTGCCTGCTGGCGTTAAGCCAAAGAAAAAACAACAACAACATTGATCATTTTGTTAAGTCAATAATGCTGACGTCTTCTCATTTCTGGCCGCGGCACATAACTAACTATTTGCTATTTGGTAGGTATTTATAGGAGGAGGGAAGTCCCTCTTTTGATCATACCCGTCTGCAGCGCTTGCGTTTAGCGACGAGGGCTTCTTCCTCTTGAGGAAAAAGTCCTCCTTGGCGACCAGTCGCACGCTGCCTCCTTCTTGTTGGGCCTTGCTCAGTGAGGCCTGGGCCACCTCATCCCGACTGAGGTACCTGTGGAAATGGGACCATTGGGAGCCACGAGCGAGTGACACCCAATAGACACAATACAAGTTAGCATGTCGTTTCATGCTGTTGTATGCTCAGTAGGCTGAACGCAAGGCCCACGACGGAAGCACAGAAAAATCTGGGATCATCTGAGGTGAACAGACACAGCCCGTTAAACTGTCCTCTTCATGTAGGAGATCTGGCCTTGGACAGAATTTACCACTTGGTAAATTCCTTCACGGGAAGAGGTCGCAACCTATCAGATCATGGAAAGGAAAACCGCTTAAAATGTCTACGTTCTGTTGTTTTATGGACGCTTGGACCCAAATTTCCCCATCGTGGGACGAATAAAGGTTTTCTGATATTACTATTATTATTTGCTATCTATTAGCTATCGGGCTGGCTAGCTAGCTATCTGGCTAGATATCTATTCACTATCTAGCTGGCTGGCTATCCAGCTAGGTATCTGTTGGCTATCGATTGGCTGGCTAACTAGCTTTCTATCTATTTGATTGACTTCCGGGTTGAGTGAACACTGGCGCATGTGGCTGCCGCTGCTCACCCGCAGAAAAACGTATCCCATAAAGTGACCTTGAGAGTTTTGAAAGGCGCTTATAAATGAGATGTGTTATTATTATTTGCGACCACTTTGACACCTGTTAGCAAGCGCGAGTGAGCTCTTTTAAGAGTGGCTGAACATGCAATTCATCAGCCGCAATTTCCAATCAGGCCTCAACTGGATGGCAAATGTCTTGCAAACAGAACAGTTCAATTGTGTGTGCTATGCAATATTCCAGCTCAGATGTCAAGGCACACGGCACAAAAAAACAAAGAAAACATGACTGACAGGAGCCTTTTTGGTGTGAAATCGCTTCTGTTTGAATGAGCTGTCATCACGAAGCCCGTTTGATTCTTTTTACCCGGAATATGACGTTACAAATGAACACACACTTTTTGTTGATCTTTCTCCGGCCGATGCCATTACGCAACAATGATAAAAACAATGCCAACTCTTGAGTCTCTATTCCAGGAATGAGCCGTCATTTTGGATTCCAGGAAAGACCCGTAACACGCGCGTACGCAATTCATCTAAAGCAGTTAGCACTGTGACTGTGTGGACTATTTTGGATTGATTGTTTTTATTCATGACGAAGCCGTAACCCGGAATGGGATCATTGAAAAGTGTCGTTTTTACGGCAAAAGCGGAGTCGTTGGCAGGGATGCATGTGACAGTCCACTAACAGGTCAACAGCAAATGCTCACTCGCTTTAGTCACTGAAGGAATGTGTGAGGTAGGATGACAACGCACGTGCCTTCTGGAAATGGAGATTTTCGTTGCTCTATTTTTATCCACTCAATTTCTGCTCTCTCCCCCTCCTGAACGTTGTCCATTTTGCCGGCGCGGCAAGTTTATTTCCCCACAGCGCCCGTCCGTCATCTAATCTACGCCCATCTCAGGTGGCGTTCGCTTTCTGCTGTCCGCAGCCAAATTTGTTATCCCGGTGCAAAAAAACTGCACCCAATGCTTTATGTCAATGGAGAGAGAAATTAAAATGACCTGGCCATGCCATGCCAGTGTGTTGACGGAATCGAGAGCTGACAAACGGGCAAAGTGAATGGAAAAAGGGAGCAAAAAACAGCGGCATACACAAAGGTAAAGAAAACGACTCTATTATACAGTACAGTTTATTACTTTAATTAGAGTCCTTATGGAATGTGACTCCTTCCAAACAGCAATTCCCTCCCTCCGACCTCCCACCCAATTCCATCAAGCCATCAACAACCATCACAAAGGTAAATAAAACGGCTTTATTATACAATGCAGTGTATTTCTTTCATTACAATACAATAGCACATTTATTATACAGTAGGATAAGGTAGGTTGTGTGTAGTTGAAAGGCTTATTCAGTTGAAAATTATATTTTATGGAGACCTGGGACAGATTATTCTCATTTTAATGGTTTCCTATGGGAAATTAATTTTTGGGATACACACTTTTCGCCTTACACACTCTGTCTGGGACTAATTAAGTTTGTCAGCCAAGGCCCCACTGTGTGTGTGTGTATATATATATATATATATATATATATATATATATATATATATATATATATATATATATATATATATATATATATATATATATATATATATATATGATAAGCAATACGTCCGACACCCTGAAACAAGTACAGATGACGGCTGAAGAAACCTTCTTATTGATAGATCACCCAAAAGGTTTTTTTTATTTTCATTTTTGGGTTATTTTTCTTGTACCTTTTTCAGCCGCTCTGCATGCGCATAAGTATTCAAGCTCTTGCGGGGATTTCCTTCCAAGGTGTCAGAGCGAGCAATAATGTTGATCAAACATGACCGTCAAAACAAATGTTTGTAGAGTACATCAATTATTGATTGATGCCACCGCCGCTTCATCCCTGGTGAAATAACGACACAACCCCATGGATAAGCCCCGTTCTAGATTCATATTTCTATTGCATGCGTACCGCAAATATTTTTAGTGAGCACAATGTGATTTGAATTAAACCAGCATTTCCTTACAAAGATCTCCAATTTGGAAGATATTTTCTCACCAAAATGTTGTATTGTTGCATTTAATGTTTTGTTGTTGAGCGATGGGCGAGAGCTCGCAGCAGGATTTCATTCATGAACACTTGCCAACTTCATTGGTTCCCAGACAGTGTGTACTTCTGTAACCCCTCCCTCACTGCTGCGTTCTTGACCAATCACGTGCGGCTTTAAACCTAAGGTATATTTTGTGTCGTTGTGATCAACGACCATCACAAAGCTAAATCAAATGACTTTATTATACAGTAGTTTATTTCTTTAATTATAATACCATTGCACATTTATTACACGTAAAATAAGGTCTATTTTGTGTAGTTTTAAGGCTTACAAAATGATGTTTTGTGGGGACCTGGCAACGGATTATTCTCATTTTAAAGGTTTCCTATGGGAAATTAATGTCTGTCTGGGAACTAATGAAGTTTGTTCGCCAAGGTATCAGTGTACATGTATCCAAGTCATGGGAAAATGTCACGATCTATCTCGGGACAACATTTGCAGCCAATTGAGTATGAGGTGTCCGCTAAGTGAATGAAAATCCTCTTTGGAATCCCAACGACTCTCCATGAGTGGCAAGTGAAGAAAATACCGTATGAACAATGTCGGCAGCCTGGGGGAAAAAATGCATGACATGTTTTTTTTGTTTTTTGTAGTTGAAAGTGGAGCGTCTCTCCGGTGCAAAAGGTGAGAAGCGACCGTAACGCTGCACCTGAGCCGCAGGCTGATTGGTTGTGATTAGACAATCTATCAGACAAGGATCAAATCGAGCCGGGCCAATTGGCGCCTACTTACACCTTGATTAGGTTGATGCGGTTGGCCAAGAAAGACATTGACAAAAGCCGTGCGCACATTCACACGCGTCAGTAATTGGCCACAACACCTGCCGACATCAAAAATACAAAGACACACGCGCAACACGAATCAGTGGCTTCCATCTTGCCTCAGTTGAAACACCCACATACTAAACTCTGTTTTGTGCCTTTGCGATGCGAGGGGGACCGAGGCAGGCATTGACAAATAACGTTGTTTTGGTGGGAAAGCTCACGTCGACTACTTGACGGTGACTTTGTGGTGGTTGCGTTTCACTATTTACAACGCCGCCGATGTTACAACAGGCTATATAGCTTGCTAGCTAGCCACCCAGACAGACAGACAACAGATTGCTAATAGATAATGAATAGCAAATAGATATCAAATAGCCATATAGCTAGGCGTTCATCGTTGACTCAACCCGGAAAAACTCAAATAGATAGAAAGCTAGCCAGCCAGACAGCTAGATAGCTAATAGATAGCTAGCCAGCAAGGCAATAAGGCTAGCTAGAGATCTTTTTAGCCAGCTTTCTAGCGCTAGCTAGCTAGCTCGATATCTATATTTCTCTATGTATTTATTTAACTATTTATTTAATTACAGTCGTGAAAATGGCTTATTTTGCTGTCAAATTTAGAAAACATTTTTGCTAGGTATTTTAAGATGTGAACATGAAAGGTGTACAGATGCGCTAACTCTGCTAAAGTGTAGCTAATATCAGAAACTTGAATTTGAAATACACTTTTTTTTAGTTATGATGATCATTTTGCAATCCTTTTGTCACTATGATGTAAGGAGAGTTTGAAGAGCGCTTGTAAATCAAATTTATTATTATTATTATTAGCTATCTCTTAGCTAGCTAGCTTTCAATCCATTTGAGTGTGGCTGCCACTGCTCGCCCACAGAAAAACTGATCCCGTGACTGTAAAGTGAACTTGATAATTTTGAAAGGCGCTTATAAATGAAATGGATTATTATTATTATTATTATTATTATATAGAACCAAAATGGCAACATTTAGAGATCTGCTAAAAGTGAGCAAATCTGGTGCCAGTTAAGATTTGGTGCCAATTCCTCATGCTGGCATCAACTGCACTTTTCAGACCATCCCCAAAAGGCATTTTTGTCCGTTTCCAACCCTTTATATTGGTGGCAGATTTGCAAATAGAACATCCATTTAATGGATCCAACAGTATCTGAAAAGCTACAAACTATAAGCACGTTGCGCCATGATGTGGGTCGGGTCGGGTCGGGTCGGGTCGTACCACTCTCCCTCCAAACTCCAGCTCTGTCTGCTATTTTTGTTGTCTGTGACCGTAAAGTGTCATCGAGAGCTTTGAATGGTGCTTGAAAATAAAATGCATTCTTCTTATTTCTAGTTGCAAAAGTAAGAATGAAGGACTGAATCCCGCCCACACACACTTGAAATGCTATTTTCAAAGGCGGTCTGACCTCTCGGTGCTGCTGTGAGGCTTGTGGCCATCGGCCAGCCGCTGCAGTCCAAGCGCGGGGCTGCGGTAGAGAAGATGGCTCCGTCGGAGCAGCTTCTGCTTCATGGCTGCCAGGCCACTCCATTCGTGAACAAAGCGCAGCACCTGCGCGGCACACATTAACGCCTTCCGTCAGTTCAGCTGCGAGGTCATTCCAACCAAATGGATCCTTGATCTGTTTTCGCTCGACTCTTCAAAAAACAGAAGCAAACACGTGGATGGAGATGACTTTCCATTTCACATTCCATTCAAAGTGAGACGGAGTGAGGCGTATCTTTCAAAGCACGTCAGCCTTGCAAAGAAAACCCATTGCAAGCATTTCATTATAGCAGAGTTTACGTGGTATGAACTTTCTTCTGTCATTAAACATACACACACACAGTGAGAAAAAAGTGTGTGTATCCAAATGAAATGAAAATGCACACCAAAATATCATTTTGGGTGAATTTGCGAGGACCTCTGTGAAACTTTCACAGATGCATAGATAGACAGACCCTCTAGATGAGAAGCCTTTAGAATGAAAAACTTGTGAGGTCCTCACTTGTCAAAAATGTCCTCACTACGTATGGTCTAAAATGTTAGTTAGTGGTCCTCACAAGTCATACACACACACACACACACACACGCATACACACACAATGTGTGTGTAGACCTGTATTTGATGTTGTCCATGCCGGCTGAAATCCACGGGCAGGTCGTCCCAGTTGCTTAGTTTGATGTCCAGGGGGACGAAGCTCAAGTTCAACGGAGCTCCATTCTAACACAAGAGACGTTGGGGACAACGACTTAGCCTTAAGCAAGAGGATTTGTTTTTCTTCCAATAGCATGAATACTAGCGTCATTTCCGGACTATAAACCGTCGCGGCTAGTTCTTTTGTCACCAAGCTTCCCGGCGGATTATGCAACCATGCGGCCAATTTGTGCATTTTTTTCCCAAGGGCCACCACGGGGCGCTTGAAGGGAACAGAGAGGAAGAGGAATGTAAGGTGACGTGTGAATGGTGTATTTCAAGCGGCCCTCCAAGTTGGATGACCAGTTAAAACTTTTTCTCTTTATCAACAAACAGGCATATTTTTTTTCCTTTCAAAAGCTTCAGGGAATTGTTCTCTGCTCCCGTCAACCTTAGCGTAGGGACCTATCAAAGCAGAGGTCGAGCACCGCCGCCTCGAGACATTAGGGATATAGGGCTACCAGCAAATTTCCGTTCACTGACGAAGCTTCTCGGATGAGAAGCGAAACATCCCACACCTTGAAAGAAATACAGATGAGGGCCGAAGAAAGCTTTTGGTGGATAACATCTCAAGCCGATCTGATTTGTTTGATGAAGAGTGAGCGATGGCGCCCCTGCTGAGTGAAAGACAAGCTTCAAGCGTTTCGGTCGTTAATTGACAAGCGCGGACTTGCCTCTCTTTGCCGGTTGCCACGGTAATTCTCATGAGGATCCTGGCTTATTGAATTCAAATAGATGAAAAAGTGCTTGGAAGAAAATACTTGTCTCGTGACAGTTCTTGACTTCACATTTACAACAAGTAACAAGTACTTCTTCATTCATTTGTTGCGCACTTTGTATGTCACGTGTGGAGGGGACGAAAGATTCTAATGGCTTCCCATTTGCTGCGGGCAGTCAAGAAGGTGAATAGCAAGTCTTATCACCCCCGAGGTGGACCGACCGACCGACCGACCATTTGCCACGCCAGTTACCCGATAGAGGCGGCAGTGAGGAAAATAACAATCCCGTCGAGAGCGCGCACGTCACTTTCTTCATACGGTGTTTCTGCGTTTCACAATGATTCGTCTTGCGATTGCAAAGTGAGCTTTTTGTCCCGTGTGAATGTTGCGCCTGCTCCAGGATGATGTCCCAATGTGACAGTTTTCCAGGCGCACCTCCTCCCGTTTATCATTTAAAAGACAGCGGGGCGACGTTCATCTGGGTGGCTTACGGTTTCAGCCAGGCGGCCGTCACGCTAACGTAGCATCGCGGATTCCTTTCAACACACATTGGTCCTGCTTTCTTTTTTTTTATCTCTGCTAGCGTGGATGGAGTTTGATCCCTCATGAATGAAACAAAGGGCTTGAGTCATGACGGCGCGATCGATACTCGACCTCGTTGGCTCGTGACACCAAAGCACAATCGCAGTCACACCGGGGCTGAAATCATGCTTTGTGTCGTCCAAAAGGCAACCTGACGCACCGCTAAGCTCATTTAGACAAAGTTCCATTTCAGCACGTTGCCTGGAAGTCAATTAGAACAGGAAAGATTTCTTTTTCATTTGATGTGGCTTGCAAAAAAAAAAAACAACAACATTTGGGGCGCTACATTGGAGTCCAGACAGCTGGAATTGATACGGAAGGACTTGTTGAATGGATTGCAAACATGGATGCTTTGCTCTTCACAACTATTTGAATCATATTCAAAAGTGGATGAGTAACGACAAAGCATCTTCTCCCAATCTGAACTCTCGTTATTTTGATTCAGTTTGTGAAGAAGTATCCTGGCGTGACGTCACCGACAAGGGGGCGGGACCTTCTGAATCTGCCCAGTTCCCAGTTCATTTTGTGGCACTTTTGGGACACTTGAAGTCATTTTGATTGGTTTGGTTTTGCATTCTGACGAAAATTATCAGCCCGCGTGTTTTGGCTATTTTAGATGCTATCAAGCGTTTTTCTGATGTCAGTTAGGAAAGCAAAAAAAAAATGGTGTCGCTTGTCCATTAAACCTAGTGAAATCCTTTCACATCCCAATCCTACTTGGTGGGTTACTTGGTCTTCACGACGCTATTTGCTCTCCCCAATATTCTCATCGAACTCCGAGACAATCACAGAGCAGATGTATTAATATCGAGATGAGATTACACACAGGTGGACTGGATTGCTCATCATCAGTCATTCGGGTCAACAATGGATCCTTCCCAAAATCATCAGTGAACATCTGGAGTGAGTTGGCTGACCTGACAGCAAATGGCTCCAACAATCCTTCCCTTTCCGCATTTCAGTTTCTTCAAAAAAAGCTTCACAGATTGTATGAAACTGCTGGTGACGCTGTCCCAATACCAATTTCATTTCTTTATGTTTGAAATGTGAATAAAAGGTGAAACTACGTTTTCACAAGCCACTCTTAAGGGTTTTTCTACCAACAATAATGATCACTGCTCAGTGGTTGAATACATGAACCATCTTACCTTATCGTAGATATATATTCGGTCTGTGTATTGACTGGCGCAGAATTGCAGGCCCTCGTATGCAGGATCGCCGACGTCCTCACAGTCATTCGCTTTAAGTTCTAGACAAAGAAGAAAAGGATCAGACATACACTTTTCATCCTGGAGGTGCAGTAGAAAAACGATATGTTACATGCCATTAAAAGAAATAATACAATGATAAATCTCAGCATTTATTTTGTGAATCACACAACAACTCGTCACCGTGACAAATTTGCCCCAATTTGGATTTGGATTGCCCGATTTGCATTAACGAAAAGCAGCTAGCGGGGGACAGCGTGAGTGAAGGTATTATCGCCGAGAAAGCACGGCAACTTCGCTCGGATCTCATCAAGAGGCGACGACATCAACGACCATCACAAAGGTCAATAAAACCACTTGATTCTACGCTACTGTTTATTTCTTTAATTGCAATACGAGAGAGAGCACATTTATTATAGGTAAAATAAGGTCTATTTGGTGTAGTTTTAAGGCTTATTTAGTAGCCAATTCTGTTTTATGGGGACCTGGGAAAGGATTCTTTTCATTTTAATGTTTGCTAATTTCAGCTGTTTTTTTTTTCTGGAATTTCTTTGACTTTGATTCTTCGTCAGTTGTGTAATCGTGTGCAGTCACACAATGAAGTTGGGTAAAGAGCTCCCAATTGATGTTTGACAAGTTCACAGCACAAACAGCCCAGAATGGGAGTAATAAAACGAATGAAAGAGAAGAGAGGAGAGGGAGGAGAGGGAGCAGGTCATTACTGTCGGCAATGTAACTTGCTCATCCTGCCGGCATCCAACAAGTAAAGGTCAGCTGCTGGAAATGAGACTGCCGCTGCTCCACCACGCTTCATTTAGACAATGACCTACAAGACGCTGATAATACCTGCTTGAAATGGACCATTGTCCGCCCTGCGTGCGTGCGTGCGTTCGTCTAGTCACAAAGAGTGCAGGAATAGTAGAAACGCCAACACAAGCTAGCTAGTTAGCTGATAGCTAGCTATCTCTCTACAGTATTGAAAATGAAAGGTCATTGTCAAATATGCTAATATGCGTGACAGATGAAATGACCGTCCTCTCGGACCCGGCGTGCAAGGCACTTTGAATGACTTAACAAACGTAATAAACATGAAAACGCCAATATTAGCGATCCATTTGCAAGCTAGCCATTAGCTATTAGCCATCTAGCTCTATTTGAGTTATTCCGGGTTGAGTGAAGGCTACCGCGTGTGGCTGCTGCTGCTCACCCGCAGTAAAAGGTATCCCGTAACTTTAAAGTGACCTGGAGAGTTTTGAAATGCGGTGCTTATCTGTCTAGCTGGCTATCTAGCTGGCTAGCTATTAGCTACACATTAGCTAGCTGTCTATCTATTTGATTTACTTCCGGGTTGAGTGAGGCGCTTCTAAATGAAATGCATGATTATTATTGTCTGTCTTTCAACATGGACAATGAAAGGTAAGCGCTCCATTCTGCTCAGCTGATATTTGTTGTAAGCGTTTTGTTTTTTTTCTCGTCTTTTCTCCCCAATTGGCTGTTTGCCGCGGCTGCGTGAAGCGGGCCATTTCTTTGAAGCCGTCCGATGAGACTGTCACTTGCACAGTGCCTT
This sequence comes from Hippocampus bargibanti, assembly GCF_051943395.1. NCBI lineage: Eukaryota > Metazoa > Chordata > Actinopteri > Syngnathiformes > Syngnathidae > Hippocampus > Hippocampus bargibanti. The sequence goes on along the minus strand of NC_142734.1, from coordinate 210,040 downwards.
CAAATCACACGGCCACGGGCTTGATCTGTTATTCTACCGCGAGGCAAAGAAAACAACGGCTAATTGGACCGACTCATCTCATCTTCCGCGGGCGGGACCAAAATCAAAAGATGAAAGAAAAATTCTGAACTTCGGAGTTTGCCGCAGCGTTTCAACTAACATCCGGCAAACATGAATACGTTAACGATAAACGTGGGCCTCGTGCAGATCGACCGGCGCCAGCTTGTGGCGATCGCTCGCGTGTGCCGTGAGAAAAGTCATCTGCGAGCAATCAAGAGGTGGGAGCATCTGACAGCTCTGCGGCCGGCTTCCCAAAAACCCTGGCAGGCAGAGGGAAATCATTAGCCGACGCGCCTGACCTCATAGGTCACCTTGATTGGACAACCTCTGTGTTTCATATTCAACTTGTGCTGCCAGAAAGAAAGCAAACAAACGCACTTGCGGCAGCGTGTCACAAACAAACTGACGAGAGATGAATGCGCACAAGATGCGATGAGCTCACGTCCAAAGGGATTGTGCACCATTTCAAACAGGGATGCTAAAAGGACAAGCGACACCATTTTTTGCTTTCCGAACTGACATCATTTGATAGCATCTCGATGAGCCAAAACACGCCGGCTGATACTTTTAGGCAAATGCAAAACACCAATCAAAATGACTTCAAGTCTCCCACTAATGAGCTCAAAACGGGGCAGTTTCAGAAGGTCCCGCCCCCTTGTTGGTGACGTCACGCCAGGATACTCCTTCACAAACTGCCTCGCTCCAGAATCAAAACAATGGCTTCAGAGAGTTCAGATTCGTGGGAAGACGCTTTCTTGTTCCTCGTCCACTTAGGAATATGATTTAAATAGTTGTGAAGAGGAAAGCCTCAATGTTTGCAATGGATTCAAGAAATCCTTCCGTATCAATTCGAGCCGTCTTGACTCCAACGTAGCGCCCAGAAAACGCACAAGATGGCGCCCAAGCCTGGGAATTTGTGTCAACTAGTATCAAATACAGTAAAGTCTCGTTATATCGATATTCAAGGGAGTCCGAAAAAATATCGATATAACCGGGACTATCGATATATCCGACCCTGTTTGCATGTAATTTTCTCCGTGCGTGCATAGAAATAGTATCGATATAACCGGGACTATCGATATATCCAATATCGATATAACGAGACTTTACTGTAGTAGTCTTGGTACAACACACAACGATTCACCATCGCGTTATTTATGTCTTCTCCTTCTAATTTCGTCATCAACACAAAGTTTTCAGATGAAAAAAAAAGTACCCAAAATGCATTGTGTGTCGCTTTCTCGGTCAGGGGCGTTCCTTCAGTGACGTCACGTCAGGACCGCCACGCCGCAATTTGACAATTTAGACTTTAGAGTGCGCAGGTTGCCATGCGTGTTTTTGGACTGTGGAGAACACGCAACCTCTACTGAACTCTAATTTTTCGACTTCTTTCTTCCTTTCCTCTTGCTTTCATGGCTTTGCTGTTGTGAAATGTCAATTTCTCCACTGCGAGACTAATAAAGGTAAATCCAATCCAATTAATTACAAAAGATATCAAATAAAAGGAGCGCTTTAGACACTTGATGGTCACTGACCGCACCTCAAACTTGTTTTGTTGCGAGGAGCAGATTGCGTGCTTTGATAAGAGATGAGTGAGACCGTCATCAATATCTCTCTTGGCATCCTGTGAGCACAACGAGGCAATATCCCAAAAAGAGATATGCATAAGAATATGGCCCCATATGGAAAAGAGACATAGTTAGTCCCTTATTGCTTTGCGCCCATGAAATTAAAGAGCATTATTTGGGCAGCGCTGGCCAATTTCCACAGATATGAAACGGAGAAGATTGCAGGTGGGATTACCGTCAGGGAAGACGCAGCTGCCGCCTCGTTTTTCTCGATGATTGTTTGCCTTTCAGCTGCCGCTTGTCCTCTCCCTCGGCATCTCCTGCTTTCTGTTTGTCTTTTGCAGGCTCCTCCTCGCTCTCGTTGCAGCCTTTGCCGGCGTGGGATCGCTGGCGAGGCAGCTCAGGTTCTTGGTCGGCGGCGGAGTTGGACGGGATGCCGCGCGCCTGCTCCTTCTTGGCCGAGGGAGATCCTGGAGGCCTGCTGGGATCTGCCACAAGGCCGACGGTGACAACGTTCAACAGAGAGTTTCACCACACATTCAGTCAAGAGTTCCAGTCCCGGCACAGAAAGAAATCATCCTTGATGGATCACGACGACGTGAGTCTGCACCATCTGAAACTAGATTCGCTCATTCACCGCCAGGCCATGTGCAAAAATGTGCCACTCCAGTGCCAGGGTTTTTGTCATTTTCACTCCAATTCCAGGATTGACTTTTAGGACGACATTCCATTCCATTTCTTTCGTGAAGGCGCCTACACCTGTTATATAAAATAGCCTCAACTACGCAAGAACTATTGGATTTATCCTGATTTTTTTAGACTTAAGAGGTAAGATACATTTATAAATACTAACATAAATTCACAGGCTGCCAAAAACAACACTTGTCGGGAGGTGTCGGTTGTCCTTTAAGGCTTATTTAGTCGAAAATTACGTTTTATGGGGACCTGGGACCGGATTATTCTCATTTTTAATGCTTTCTTCCGGGTCGAGTGAATGCCGGCGCGTGTGGTTGCCCCTGCTCACCCGCAGAAAAAAATCCAGTGACTGTGAAGTCACAAAAGGACACGTTACATTTGCAATGTGGCGTCCCGCCGACGCTTTGGTTCATTCAATTCAATGTAAATGTCTCCAGCGCAAGACAATTAAAGGTCAATCCAATCCAATTCTTGTAGAAAAGATTTGTTTGACACCACAACCATTGTGTACAATTCTCTCTTTTGAAGGTTTTACAAAATCTTATTTTCTTCTTGCAAAAAGGACACGGAGACAAGAAATAATAGTGGTGGGTTTATGAAGTAAAGTATTAGCTATATAGCTAGCTAGCTATTTGCTATCTAGCAGCTAGCTAGCTTTCTATCTATGTAAGCTACTTCAGGGTTGAATAAACGATGGCGCGTGTGGCTGCCGCTGCTCACGCACAGAAAAACTTATCCTGTGACCGTAAAGTGACCTTTAGAGTTTTGAAAGGTACTTATAAATGAAATGTATTATTATTATTCAAGTGACCTTGAGAGTTTTGAAAAGCGCTTATAAATGAAATGTATTATTATGATTGGAGCGTCCTTGAGAGTTTTGAAAGGCGAACTGTATAATTATGATGATAATACTACTGCCTACGGCCGTCTTCAACGTAGGACATTTTCCAACTAATTTCTGCAAGTTTTGAGAGGGTGTGAATGATGATTACGGCGCATTGTTCTCCAAACGGCTCTCCTGCAATGCTGTGTGTGCAATCAGCATTAACATAACAGTGCGCGATAATTGGCACATCTGCGCAAGCGTCGAGGCAGGTGATCAGAGCAAGTTTGGGGGAGCTCATTTCAACCTTCTTTGAAAGCCAAAGTTGTACTGCCGTGTCATTTGACTCATCGTGCCGTGGTCAGGAATTGAAGCGCACTCAAATGTTTGCATTCAAAGATGCAGAAAGCGTTCCAAAAAAGCACTGGGATCCCTGTCGGAGATGTTCGATTGGACACTGTGGACGAAGGCTCGGACCCAGAAACCGCCCACAACTGCCGAGCTATTTAGTGGGAGTACGTGCACATTGAAGTGATTGATACCTGATCAAAACATAGTTTGCCCCCGGAACATTCTGAGCGCAAACAGCTGTCAGCAATCAAACATTGTCTCTTCCGTGAACTGATACATTTGTAACCTGGCTAATGAGCTCTTCCTGCGAAGGGGCTTTAAGTCATGAATGACTTCGGGGATAAAGGAGTAATTAATGTGCGACGAAGGAGTTTCCCAATTCCTAAATTCTGTCCAAGGCAAGATCTCCTAGATGAAGATGACAGTTTAACTTGCTGTGTCTGTTGACCTCCGATTGACCCCAGGTTGTCTGTGCTTCAATTGCGTATTCGAGTCACACGTGTTGACTGAGCATACATGAAACGTTTAAATATAACTTCTTATTCTCTATCAATCCCCATCTATTCATTTTTTTAGTGAACTTTAGCACAATTTGTCTGAATTTTGATGGTGATGTTTTAAATGGTTCAATGTTTGTTAATGTTCTGAACCTAAAATCAAACATTTTGCTTTGCTGATTTTCCATCGCTCATTTTTTGCAACAATAAATAAATTAACTCATTCGCAAATTTATACGGGAATTGAGAACATGACGTAGAGCTCCATTCCCCAATTTTTTTGTTTTTCCATGCTTGGGTGCTGAAAAAGCGCTGGCCATGGCCTCTGCTAATACTTTTTTCTTTTCCACAAGGGGCAGCATTTCCCTTTTTTCCATGCTAGCGCTTTGTTCCAGCTTCAGCTGTTGTTAAAGCGCGATATAAACCAATATATATATATATATATATATATATATATATATATATATATATATATATATATATATATATATATATATATATATATATATATATATATATGTACTGCATTGTATTTTGGACAGCTGCCCTTATTTCAAGCTCATATAACTCCAGACCAGTGGTTCTTCACCTGAGTTCGATAGAGTGATCAGACAATGGATGGATGGATGGATGGATGGAGCGCTTTAGGCCGCAGCTTTACAAATCAGCCAAAGTTGAACAAGTTGTGAAATTGAGGGAGGCGGCGGTGGGTTAATGAGTGATCTTTTCTATTTGTGACTTGTTTGTTGAAAAGGCCAGCCCACCAACGACTTGCTCAAATGTCAACACAATTCTCTGGGGCGCCTGGCATGGCCACTGTAACCGCCCCGCCCCCCACCCCCACCCAATTTTTTTTGCTAACAAGCTGAGCGAGACCGCCAAGAGAGAGAGACGACTCAATTTGTGTTGCTCCGCCCACCCGAGGAAGATGCTAAGAATGAAATCCTGCAGAGCCTTAACACGTCTTTTCCACATCAAATGTTTCATGCTTCAGTTTGCAAACGAGGAGCCCATTAGTGACTTGTTAGGGTTCAAAGTTGAGTTCAGAATTCTTACCAAAAAAACAAACAAACAAAAACATCTTTTAGTCTACGCGGGGAGCCAAAACAACTGCGGGCTGAAAAAAAAGATGGCGACAACTTGGGAAGCCCGCATGATAGATAAGATCATACATTCAAAGTTAGGATCATTAAATGCTACAAAAGAAGACTTCCTGTGCTCTATTCTGGCAGCTGACGCTGTGAGACAAATTACCTTTGAGAAGTCAAAAGGTAAGCTCTACTCTCACGTTCAATTCCCTCAGCGGAGTTAAGGACCGTACAGTTGATAGAAAATCGACAGAATACAAGTTATCATATGGTGCCGCCGAACACAAGGCCCACAATGGAAGCAGAGAGAAAGCTGAGGTCAATCTGAGTTGAACAGACACGGCCTGTTAAACCGTCATCTGGCCTTGGTCAACTCCTTCACGGGAAGAGCTCATTAGCCAGGTTACGTTACAAATCTATCAGTTCACGGAAAGGGCAACTTCTCAAAATGTCTATGTTCTGTTGTTTTATAGTTGTCGGCGCGTGGGACAGACTGTGTGTTACCAACGTATCACTTAGACAATCTTCCCGTGATGGAGCCTTTCTTCAGCATCCGGTGCACATCTCGGACTACTTCCTTCCGAATCCTGTCGCAACGGCTTTATTTGGCATCGATCAAGCACAGAACTTGTCGTAAGGCAAGCGCTGAGTTGTGCGTGACAGTTTCATTAAAAGCCAAAGTCCATGAGCAACATTTGCGCAAAACAACGTTCAATGTGTGGCCAATTAATGAAAGATGTTGTTGTTGCCATCTGGAATCAGGCGGCCTTCTTCATTGGGCCCGAAACAAAAATAAGAGGATAAAGACATACTTCCAACACATTCTTCAGTTCATCCTGTGCTGAATGCACTGTGTGTGAGTGAGTGTTCTCTCCCTCTCACTCACCCTCTTACTCTCTCTCACTCTCACTCACCCTCTCACCATCATACCCTCTCACTCACACCCACTATCTCACTCTCTCTCAGTCTCTCACCAGCTCACCCTCACAACCTCTCACTCTCACACTCACTCGCTCACCCTCTCATTCACTTGATGTCTCTCTCATTCACTTTCTCTCACCCACTCGCCCACTCACTCGCCCACTCACTCACTCACTCACTCACTCACTCACTCACTCACTCACTCACTCACTCACTCACTCACTCACTCACTCACTCACTCACTCACTCACTCACTCACTCACTCACTCATCCACTCAGTCTCACTCGCACGAAGTGACTCGCCCCCAAAAAGCGTCTGCAATAGGGGAGGCCTTGTGACGCTAGTGATGATGAGGCATAATAGGCAAAGTTCTCCTGAGCTGCGCGGCGAAACAAGCAAGCCGGTGACGGGCTGACACTCTTTTCCCAACATCTTTTCCCAACTTTTGCGGCAGACTTTTCCAGCCCTCTGACGCACTCTCAGTTTGGCAGGTGAGAATTACGCCGAGAACTTGTCATCAACAGAGAAAGAAAGAGTGAGGTGGAGAAGGAGATGGAGACGCGCCATATTTTTGCAACTGTGGCAAGCCTTCCTCCAGTCACACATCATCATCCTCATCATCATCATCGTCATCGTCCCGGTGGCTCTCCGATGTTACTCCAAAGTGTCAAGAAAAAGGACGTGAAAACCGCAGATGATTCTTACCTGCCGGTAAAGTCGAAGAAGAGCGCGGCCATTCGCACATCTCGCAGTAAGGCAGCAAGTCGCTATTGGAGTACGTGCAGGCCCCGCAGGCCCAGGCTTTCGCCGAAGCGCCGCACTCCCATGGGTCATTCGGGGCCGACGAGCAGTTTGGCACGCCGGCCTCCGCCATCAAACTTCTCCTGGGGTTTGACCTTTGGCCCGGGCTGACATGCAACTCCCGGATCCTTTTTTTTGCTGAGGAGAAGTCACAGTCGTCGTCTGTGACGGATGTCTGAGAGTCCACTTTCTTCTTTGTCTCCCCATTTCTTCCACCGCGACATGCAGAATTGTCACTTTCTGCTTCACCTTGCCATCGTTTCCTCTTCTTCTCCTCGCTGGTGTCAGGAGAGAAGAACTTGCGAATATCATGCTGTTTATCCTTTTCAAACTATGGAGAGGGAAGCACCAATGTGAAATCAATGCATTTGTATGATGGCAACGGACACATTTTACGATTGCGACACCTCCCTCTTACTTGTAAATATTATGCTCAAAAACGTCGTCATTTGGGTTTTTTTCTCTGCTGACCATCGACATTTGTGAAAACCTCAATTCTAGTGAGGTGGGGAAGTTCTATACAATGTATAATATACAAATAGAGACGACCATGATTTGCAAATAGATAGCTAGCTAGCCAGCCAGTCAGTTAGATAGATAATATACAGCAAATAGCAAGCCAGCTAATAGCTAGTTAATATCTAGCTATCTAGATAGCTAGCTGGACAGATAGCAAATAGATGGCTAGCTAGATAACCAGCCAATTAGTCAGAAAGCTAAAAGACAGCAAATAGCTAGCTAGTTAATTAGATAGCTAATAGACATCAAATAGATAGCTAGCCAGATAGCCAACTAGTTAGGTAGCTAATAGACAGCAAATATATAGCCAGCTAGCTAGCCATCTAGATAGCTAATAGACAGCAAATAGATAGCCAGCTAGTTAGCGAGATAGCTATTGATAAAAAGGTTTCTTTAGCCGTCATCTGTACTTCTTTGAAGGTGTCGGACGTTTCGCTTCGTCAGCTGACTAACACCCAAGTTTGCATTGAAAAGTTTCACGGTGTCAAAGAAGTTGGAAAGAAAACAAAATGTGTTCAAGTGAAGGCATTTGGGAAACTATTTCAAGTACAGGCTCTCCCCAACTGTCGACGAACAAGAAGAAGGTAGCGAACGGTCGCAAACACGCAAAGGTACAGCATCTCAGTCCAAACATGTTTCCACATACGGCACCCGCAAAAATGTTCGCATGTACCGTGATTCGTAACTGGAATGTTCGTAAGTTGGGGAGCGTCTGTAGGTTGAGTTTTGGCCCAATTTCCCCATCTCACATGCGTGAAGTAGAGTTGTTCATCCGCTGCGTCAAGTTGAGGATTCCTCTCCCGGGGAAGCTGGTGAGGTGTCCAAGCGCTGGCAAAGTTCAGGAAGTCCCACTTGTCTTTGTCCCCTTCGTCAGCCTTGAGGTACTCCTTCTTTCCATTCAGAGTGCTGCCCGTCACCGTTTCCTTTCAAAGACAAACACGTTCCTCCTTTTCTTCAAAAAACGCTATTGATGCGCGGTGAGCAGGCAAGTTCTTCAAAGGCAGTCAGCCTGCTTTGTCATCCAACAACAGGAAGTTAAAATGGCGCAGAAAATCACCACGCTCGCTTAGTTATGAGTAGCGCTCAAAGACGACTGCGGCAGAAAATATAAAATAGCCACTTTAAAACACACAACGCGTGAATCATTTCTATTCATCTCAGTCGATGGCGACAAGAAGCAATGCGCCGCTTCTTCAAATCTTATTTCTTCTGTCTGGTGCTCATTTGCAAACGCTGCACTTGGAGTTATTTGCAGCACTTCATTTGTACTTTTCCCACATTGGATCAGCAGCAAGTGTATTTGTGAGTATCTGGAGTAAAAGCTGTAGCCCAAAGCGGCTCCTCGAGAAATGACTACGTTTGTCTTTTACTGATCTCCTGCCTTTCGATAAATGTCTGAAAAGTGCATTACGGCGGTGGCGGCTTTCTTTTCCCGCGTGACAGCATTGCAAAAAGTCTTTTTCTGTTCCATAATAGCAAAAGTACTCCACTCGATAACAAACCACGTGCGCACTCAAAGAAAGGCGGTGAGAAAAACTAGTCTAGTCCGCCAGCCACCGTCGACCGTGTGGTTTGGTGCTCATCCGCCGAAAACTAGTTGGTATGCTAAGATTATATTCTTACGAATTTAATGTTCGTAAGGCGAAAAGATCTTAAGCTAAAGCGTTTGTAAGCCGAGGTATGACTGCATTCATATTGATTGCTCAAAGTCCCTTTGAATTCAAAGCTAATTTCACTTCAAAAAGATGTGTTTCAATTATTTGCGGTCACTGGTATAAAGATTGCCGAGAAGAAAAAAAATAAAACAAAACATGACGCCATTGTTGAGAATGATAAAAACCCTGGCACTGGAGTGGACACATTTTTGCACATCGTCTGGCAGTGAATGAGTTAACAATGCATTGTGGAACCAAAACCCAGAAGGATGGAATGGCAACGTCAAGAACGGCAATCAAATGTGTGACGTTCTTAAAAATATCCATGAGACGGTTTCTTCATCCGTCATCTGCACTTTGTGTCGGACGTTTCGCTTCTCATCTAAGAGGCTTCGTCAGCTAGCTAAAATGTTGCTGGTAGCTCTGGCCCAATATATATATATATATATATATATATATATGTGTGTGTGTGTGTGTATTTCCCCGTTGACGAGGCTTTACGGATGAGAAGCGAAACGCCACCTTGAAAGAAGTACAGATGACGGACGGTTGAAGAAACCTTTTGATGGATGGAGCGCTCCTGTAGCACAGACGTTGTTCAAAATACCTTCTTGTTGAGCATGGACCACATCACGGTATCAAAGGTACCCTTCGCGATGAGGTAGTGAACGTTGACCGGCAAGGTTTGCCCGATACGATGGGCACGATCCTCGGCTTGCTTCATCTGTCCAGGGTTCCAGTAGAGCTCGGCAAACACCACGTGGCTGGCGGCCGTGAAGGTCAAACCCTGGGGAGGAAGGAGTCCGAAAAGGGTTGAGCGACATGCAAGCAGGCATTTTGTGCGTGCTTGCTTGCGTCGGGGAGGGTAGGGTACCTGACCGGCTGCCTGGATGCTGAGGATGGCCACTCTTACGTGCGGCTCATTCTGGAATTTGTGAACTAATTGGATTCTCTCCGAAGATGGGACGCCGCCATCGATACGAATGTAAGCAGCCTGCGGAAGAAAAGCAAACACCACTGCTTGGTCACCCAATCCAATCGACATTGCCATCCGCCTAACCTTTTCTCCAAAATGAGATCATCCGGAGAGATTTTTAGTCACTTGTCAATTTTCATACTTTTCAGGATGATGATGATGATGATGATGCTGCGGTTAAATTCTTTTGAATTGGACTTTTTCGAGGGAGGTCCATGTAATTTTTACACCACGTTTTTTCAGATGGACATTTGCGATGGAGAGTGTGGAAAAGAGGTGAAGAAGCGTGTCCAGTGCAGGCAGGCTGGAGAAAAATGTCAGCTGGGATGAAAGGAAAAGTCTATCTATCAAACGGCGGTGTGAGCGGCCACGACGTTTGGGCTGGAGACAGTGCTACTGAAGAAAGAAAAGACGGGCGTCAGTGTCATCCAATCAAAACGGCACTTGCCACCAACACAAGCCCAAACAGGAAATGAACAGCAAAAAGCATATACGGATTGAGTTTGATTCGGTCATTTGGTCGCAAAAACATTCGCCTCGCTGATAAAGAGAGCAGCAACTAAAACAGCCAGCGTTATTTTCTTTTGTTTGGATCTTTGGGTCGTGTGGAGCTGCAGAGGGTTCACACTGTGCACTTCCAACATGCAGCGTCAACGTGAGTACACTTTCATCAACACACTCACGGTTTGACTTCTCCGAACTGAAGGTGACCACCAAGGATCCGTCTGCTTTCAACATCTTCGAATCACGGAGAAAATAGCTCGCTGTTCAAACACTTGTGCTTTTCTCTGGGTCGTCCGCATCAAGGCACTTAAAGGACAACCGACACGGCCACACAAGTTGCGTCCAGAATTTGTCAAATCACTTCAAATGTCTTCTATTGAGCACATTTGACAAAGATTCCGGCGCATGTTGCTAGATTTTGCATTTTAAGACTGGCGCTGAATATGCATGAAGTCTTGTTTTGGAGTCGGTGACGATGCCCGAAGTGACGTCACGGAGGGAACGCCCCTGAACGACGAAGCGACACACAATGCATTTTGGGTACTTTTTTTCATCTGAAAACACCGTGTTGATGGCAAAATTAGAAAGAAAACGACATCAATAACGTGATGGTCAATCGTTGCATGGTGCAGCCAATTGCGGTAACGCGCATAAAGAAGGTGTCAGTTGACACAAATTCCCAGCAGACAAATCAGCCCATTTCCAACGGAGCTTGGGCGCCATCTTGTGCATTTTCTGGGCATTACATTGGAGTCCAGATGGCTGGAATTGATACGGAACGACTTCTTGGATGGATGGCAAACATTGATGCTTTCCTCTTCACAACTATTTGAATCATATTCAGAACTGGATGAGTAACAAGCAAGCATCTTTTCCGAATCTGAAGCTATTGTTTTGATTCTGGAGCAAGGCAGTTTGTGAAGGAGTATCTTGGCGTGACGTCACCAACAAGGGGGCGGGACTTTCTGAATCTCCCCAGTTTCGAGCTCATTTTGTGGCACTTTTGGGACACTTCATTCACAAGTTATTTTCATTGGTGTTTTGCATTTGACTAAAAATATCAGCCTGCATGTTTTGGCTATTGTAGATTGTTGGCTATAAATCGTTTTTCTGATGTCAGTAAGCAAAGAAAAAAATGGTGTTGCTTGTCCTTTAATAGCTAACGATAATAGCAAACACAAGCTAAAGCATGACTAGCAGCGCAGGCCATTTGTGCCACGCTGTCACACACAAGAAACACCCCTCGGCTGCTTCTCATCACACCATCTTTGGCAGAGCATTCCTTTTTTTAGAGCCCCTCGATTAATTGGTGAGCGCAAGCGTGGCAAAATGAGCGCCTGGCAGCAGAAGGTGTTGTCGCACGTTGTCGTCAAGCTTTGCATACATCCAACACCTTCTCGGCCGACGCCGCGCACACCATCTCCAAAGCTCCCGCTAGTTCCTTGCGCTGAGCCGAGCGATGCCGTTTGCCTCTGACAACTTGTGAATTACGTCTTTGGCTGGAAGTCTTGAAATTAAAAGTTTACTTTCTCACAGAGGAAAAGTAGGCCTTCATCACTGATCAAAGTTAGACTTTCTCATTGCTTTTAACTCATTCACGGCCAGACCATGTGAAAAAATGTGTCCATTCCAGTGCCGGGGTTTTTGTCATTCGGTAGACAGAAAATTGACTTTTAGGACTACACAAACATTCAATACAGTGTTAGAAACTTTACACTCTCTTCTTTCATCATAAAAAAAGAGTTATATGGCTCTGGAGTTATCTGAGCTTGAAATGAGGGCGGCTGTCCAGAATACAATGCAATACAATACATACATTTTGGTTTAAACACAGCTGAAGCTGGAAGCTAGCACTAATGTGGAACAAAAGGGAAGTGCTGACCCCTTGTGTAAGGGAAAAACCACCGCCAGAGGTCTGAGCGGCACTTTATCGGCACCCTCCGCAAGAAAAACCAAAACGATGGAGCTCTATGTCAAGTTTTCAATTCCCGAATAAATTGAAGAATGGCAGTGAACGAGCTAAAAGCGCAGATGACGGTGATACGCGGGTCTAGATGTTGAACGGCGGGCGCCCTTACCTTGGCCTCAACGACAGCTTCAGTGCAGGCCTGCAGCATAGTGAGGTGGTGGGCAAAAACAAGGAATTTCAGGTGCTCGGTTTCCAGCATCATTTTGATGTAGTCCTTCACTGCTCCGGCCTATCGTCACACGCACACACGCACAAGTGAAATCTCTCAATCCATTGGTGGAGCCCACAGAAAGGAATGGGCTAGATCAGTCAGGAAGTCAATTCATCACAAGAGGATCCTCCTTTCCGGGTGATCGATTCTCCATTGTACGCCAAGAGATGTGGACTTAAAAAGAGAGCGAGAAGACAAAGCAGCTGTGAATCAATACCTCGCTACTCACAGATATGATTGGGGTGACACGCTCAGCCTGAGATTACCGTGAAATTCACAGTTACGTGAATCCGCCGCGGCATGACCTTCAAAACATTTGTATGTTCCCACAAAACTTTGTTGAGATTCCACCTGCTAATTCGGTACAATCCCAAATCAACTTCACGAAGCGCACGAGTTCATGTCAGAGATGTTCGCTCGGACATTATCCAAGCTACTGGCAATTCATGACTGAATCACGTGCTAGCAGCCATGACTTTTTGTTATGCATCGCGTCTACTGGGAAGAGGGATTTCATACTCCACACGGCCGGCCAAAGGATCGGGATTGGCCGCACTTCAGTGCCGATTGGTCAGCCTCGGTGACTGTCGCGTCAACATCCAGCCCTTGAAACCTCCGACGTGTCGCAGTTAATCACAAGCGAGCTCGGCCGGGAAAACGTCCCGCACAGCAAAATCTAACTTACAAAATGTTCCTATGCAGCGTTATTCGTAACTCAAACGTTGGTAATTGGGGAGCGTCTGCATCATCCAGCAGCTGGACTCCAGGCAAGAGACAGCGACGAAGAAATGGCCACCCGTGAGAATAGCAAGGTTTTTCTTTGAAGTCGGGCAAAGGCCACGCTAGACGGTGAAGACAAGGTGTAGGCGGTGCGAAATCCCACCTCAGTAAAACACCTCTTGCGACCTGACAACTGCAGCATCCGCGACACCTGCTGCGGCACAACCTCCACTTTGACTGGCTGATATAATTAGTGGGCGCTCCAAATAATAACTCACTTCAGCAGGTCCGCTGACCCTTTTCTGATGGGGAGCTTCTCATTCATGACGACTTGGTTCTGCTGGCTCCTTTCCGCCGAGTTTAATTAGTGCACCAACTTCTCAACTGTCTGAAGCGGGCCGTTAGCTTGCTTTCAAGTCCAGCATCGGAGCTGTCCTCTCTGGGTAATTGGGAGCAGATGCTTGGCGGCTAACGCAATAAAAATACCCCAAAGGCTTTTTGGCACCATCATGGCCAGGACGACTGGCAGGCGGGGGCCATGTTGCTCGTCAAAGTGACATAAATGTCACATTTCACTGTACTACTCCCTCCCGATGAGAAAAAAAAAAAAAATCCCCTAAAGTATCCAAAGTGTGTCGCCATCTAAAAGCGATAGAGGATGCCCGGATGGCACTCGGTCAAGCGCAGGCCGCTGCCAAGGCTGATAATCTCAATGTGGCTTGGAATCAAAGAGTACACCGCAACACATAGCGGAATTTCCCCACTATAGAGCGCACCTGATTATTGGCCTTTTCAAGGAAAAACCATTTTGGACAGACATAAACCGCAGCTGTCGATACGTAAACCGCATGTCCTCAAATTGAAACTTGAGGTGTTTGTTTATCAAGAAAGATGCTACACAGAAAAAGTTTGAATAAGGACAACTGACTCCCCGGACAAGTTGTGTCCGTCCGTCATTTGTAAAATGGCTTCCAATGACTTCTACTGAGCGTATTTGACAAAGATTCCACGGCGTAGCATAGCTAGATTTTACCTTTTAAGACTCACGCTTAATATTCAGGAAGTCTCGTTTTGGAGTTGGTGTCGATGCCTACCGTGACGTCACGGAGGGAACGCCCCTGACCGAGAAAGCGACACACAATGCATTTTGGGTACTTTTTTCATCTGAAAACTTCGTGTTGATGGCGGGATTGGACGGAAAACACACAAATAACGCGATGGTGAATCGTTGCGTGTTGCACCGAGACTACTATTTGATATTAGTTGACACAAATTCCAAGCAGACAAATCCGCCCATTTCCAACAGGGCTTGTGCGCCATCTTGTGCATTTTCTGGGTCCTGATGCTTAAAAATGACCCGGAAAGACTTCTTGAATGGATTGCAAACATGTATGCTTTCCTCTTCGGAACTATTTGAATCATGTTCAGAACTGGATGAGTAACAAGAAAGCATCTTCTCCCAATCTGAAGCCTTTGTTTGATTCTCGAGCAAGGCAAGACGTCTTGGCGTGACGTCGCGCGCAAGGGGGCGGGACCTTCCGAAACTGGCCACTTCCGAGGTCATTTTGAAGTAGTTTGGGGACACTTTTTATTGGTGTTTTGCATTTGACTAAAAATAACAGCCTGCGTGTTTTTGCCTATTTTAGATGCTATAAAACGTTTTTCTGATGACAGATAGGAAAGAAAAAACTAGTGTCGGTTGTCCTTTAAGGGCTAGCTTCTCAAGGTCAAAGAACTAATTAAGACAAACACTCGCCAGCCCGAAAGCTGGTTGAGGCGACGCTTGGCGCATTGTTTACTTTGCAAGATGGGACGTCGACAGGCTGCCATAGCGAGAGGATCAAAGTCGACAAAGTACAGGAATGGAAGTGCGCGTGCCTGCAGCCGCCCTCACCCACTGTTTATTTCCTTCTCACTTCAAGCTGAAAGCCATTGTTTCCATAGCAACGCGACGACAGAGGTGTAACGGTGTTGGCGCAGGGTGCAATCATGCCAGGTCGGACGTGACTAAATAATCCTATAGTTAGAACCCCCCAGCTTTGTCTAAGTGCTTTTCTCTGGCAATCATTAAGTTCAGTTTCCATGGCAATGCTGCGCCATGAGATCTCACCAAGTCCCCCTTTTTTCTTTTATCGCTGACTTCAAGTGATATTCTTTGCAAAGTCTCGGCTTTCAGATGCGCCGCGGGTGTTCACCACATTGGAAGGTACATTTGGGTGAATTCAGATAGCTTGCCGTTGCTTTGTTGTCAAATGCCACTAATGATGTGATGATCCAGTATTTTACTTTCAGCAAGAAAAACAGTCTTTGAAAAATGGATGTCATTAAACAAAAGAAAGAAAGCAAATCTCAAGTCATTCCCTGACAGACGATGCCACCACAGAAATGTGTCCACTCCGCCGGCGCCAGGCTTTTTGTCATTGTCACTCCAATTCCAGGACCCACACAATATGGACTGATAGGACGACATAAACATTCAATGCAGCCTTACAAACCTTACTCTCTTCTTTCATCAGAAAAAAGAGCTAATTCCTAAACGATATGGGGCTGGAGTTATATAAGCTTGAAATGAGGGCGGCTGTCCAAAATACAACGCAATCCATACATATCGGTCGATATTGCGCTTCAACGACAGCTGAAGGTGGAACAAAGCGCTAACGTGGAAAAAAAGGGAAATGTTGCCACACGTGGAAGGGAAAAACATTACCAGAGGTCTGGCCAGCGCTTTATTTGCACCCTAGCGAGAAAAAGAAAAAAGCTAACCCATTCAGGAATGGCGCTCTCCGTGCTATTTTCAATTCCCGAATAAATGGCAGTAAACGCGTCACATTCCGAAGGCCAGTAGACAAAGCGGACCAGGTTTCCAATTACCTTGGCGATTGCCGTTTGCTTGTACATCTGCGTGATCAGGTTCATGACCTCAGCGAAGGGGTTGTCGCCGGTGGCAACCGTCTCCGACCCTCTCATGAGGCTCTCCCATTTGGCAAAGCTGGCTGTGGCCTCCTGAGGAACAAGGAGAGGGCACATTCTTCAACGTAGCTCAACTTGTTTGGAGATACGTAGAAGGCGCACGAGCTGGATGTCCTAGTTTTCCGGGAAGACGGAGAGGGTGGGGGGAAATGTAGCGAATTCCCAAGGATGCCGCCCCTCACCCCCTCCTCCTGGGACCCTTCTGTGTTCTGCTAGCTGGGTCAGGAGCATCTCCCAATTATAGCGGCCATGTGACAAGTTGGGGTCGAAGATGGAGAAGCAGCCAAGGCTACAATAAATCAAAGACGACTGCTGTGCTCTCAAGGTGATTGGCCAAGAGTATTTAAAGCAGGAGCGGAGTTTGTTGTCACCGCATGTGACCTGCTATTCATAAGCGGCTTCTGTTTAGCATCAAAAAATAGGGCAATGTGGTGTCCGACAGGCTACTTTTGTATTTGAACGCACCGCATGATGAAGAGGCCTGACGACAAATGAGCACGCTGAATTCAATCACTGCAATCGGATTACAATTCGAAGTTTTAAACGAGGCCTTTTGTTCCGAATGCCAAAGTGCTACATGTGACCCATTTGGCCAGTTGGGGGAGGTAGATGAGGGAAATACACTGTCCAACTTACGGACGAGATATGTTCCGAACGGTCCTTCCGAAGTTGCTGTGTTTCTATAGTTTGTACGGAATGTATGTTTAAGGCTGATGTTTAAGTCACCTGGTTTGGACTGAAAAATAAACACGTGATAAAATATATGCTGTATAAAGATACATTATGTTTGACGTGAAACCAAACTTTAAAAAAGCAGCATATGTGTCGTATTACATCATGGCGCGGCTACCTCTACAGCAGCTCCTAACACTGTTTTGTGTATTTTTGTCCCCGAAAGCTACGGGGAGGAGATGGGCATCTTTATTTCTGATAAATCTCCGTTCATTTTTATTTTGTGACTCCTGCGAGACCAGCTGCTAGCATGGCGAGCTAATGGCGCGCTGGCGGCTGCCAAACCAGATATCCCCGACGAGCTGAAGAGGAGCAACCGGGGCTGCAGAAGGAGGAAAAAATACCGACGTGACCCCCCGTCCGTCTCGCCGTGTTTGAGAACGACAAACGGTGCACATCTCTGCACATTTTGCAACGCTTTTCAATGCTCTCATAAAATTGAAGCAGCGACTTATCAAAGTGCACCTCCTGTGAGAGTTTCCTGGGCGGCATTTCTGCACGTTGTATCGGAACCAATAAACACGTTTGGGTTGAAACATAAAAGTGTTTCTACTTAGCGAAATCATTAGCATTTCAGTGGAACTTAGTCAAAGTCAAGGACAAGCCAATGAATTAATGGGATGACAAAGCTCCCTCCCATTTCTGTTTTGTTGCTTAGATGTTTTTCACTCTGCAACACCTCCATAAACAAGCGTTTGACTTTAGATTCTAACGACGAATGTTTCCAGTTGAACAACCTGCTGTTTTTCAAAAAGGACTGGCTAAACACTCCGTCCATGGTTGATAGTCACTTGAGCGCCACAGACAAAAAGGCCACAGCTAAAAATGTCAAGGGCAGGCGTGGCATTAAAAAGTGTCTGTCAGTGGAAGATAAAGGCAATCATGAGGGACTAAAGCGAGATAGGAGGGCCGGGGTCTGGCTAGGAAGTGGTCCTGGAAGACCTGCTTTGAAGGTGGGTTGTGGTCTTCAATTGAAAGGGCTTTCACACGTTTTTTATTTCGCTTTTTTTGAATCGCACACTTTTCAATCATTAGCTCCACCATTCGACAACAACATTTTAAGTATTTTAGATATTTGGACCTGAGAGACGCCGCTTAGATTTGAAGCGGATTCACATGGAAGGAGAAAAGTGAACCCATCTTTTTTCATCAATGGATGCGATGGCTTCTTTTTTAACTTCTGGAATGAGCTTGCACATTTTTAGAGCCGATTGTACAATTACATTTTGAAAGGGTGCAATCAGCTTCATTTTATTGCTGTTTTACTGAAGGTATATTTATTTGCCATATTAAGGTATCTGGGCTCCATTAGTCATCCTGTCGTTAGTTCATTAAAAAAAAAAATGCCATGCCATGTTGACGAAGGCAGCATTCGGTAGACAGTAAAGCAGTGAGCAACAACTATTCTGACGGTCCGAATTCACCTGATCAGATGGTCAAAAGTCACCTGATCAAACTGTCAGATCGTCTGAAGTCACCAACTGACGTCATGTGATCAGAATTTGTTATGAACGTGACGGGAACTGCTGATGTAGCGACGAGAGGAACCTCTACACACATGTGCAACTGCTTCAAACAACAAGGTGTATGCTGCGATAGCGGTCATGATTAGTGTGATACGTTTATGAAATTTTGTTCTTGTATGTTGTCTATATTTTGTGATGCTATGTTTACTATTCTGTTACAGCTGCAGCACTGTGTAAATCAAGCAATCTAATAATAGCTATTGTATTCCAATGACTAAAGGGTGGGGACAAAGACAAATGATCTGCTTCAGTCGACTTTGAAAGCTACGAAAGACAACAACAGCTTTTGCCAACACTTGTGCTGCGTGTAACCACCTCTCTGGAGAAGCATTGAGCACATTTTGCCACCAAATAAAGCATTCCGGGAGAGTTTGGGGTAAAAATGCGGCATCGTCACTTTTATTGTTGTGTCACTCCAAGAATTGGGGCCGAGTGCATAATTAGCGCTAAAAGTGCACCTTTTGTGCTTTCGTACTCGCTTGCAGTTGCTGATATGAAAAAATAAAGAACGCTGGTGCATTTTTCACTCGAATAGCCAGATTTCACAATCATTTGGTCAATCTTTTTACAGGAGCGGTCCATCGATGAAAAGGTTTCTTCAGCCGTCATCTGTACAAATTTCAAGGTGTCGGACGTTTCGCTCCTCATCCGAGAAGCTTCGTCAGAAAACTAGCGAATTTGCTGGTAGCTCTGGCCCTATATATAATATCATCTGATTACTTGTTCTGTTTTGTCTGATTATGTTCTACGACTGGCCCTAACTTCCCCATTCGCTCTGGTATCACCTCGTCTGCATGACTAAGTCTACGTGGTAACGATCTCAGAAGTCTGTTGTAAGCGCGATCCATATTGAGCCTCAAACCGCCATGGCGATTTAGTGTCGGGTTTTGCTCTTTCACAAAAATGGCTTCTTCTACTCCCCTTTCAAACCGTCTATTTTCTTTCTTTCTGTCCATTTGTCAGCACCACCTCTGTCCATTAGGACACAGCCATTTTTTTTAGTTAGCTGATGAAGCTTTTCGGACATCCGACACCTTCAAATTTGTACAGATGACGGCTGAAGAAACCTTTGCATTGATGGACCACTCCTGTACGTGAGTTTACACCAGGGGTCCCAAAGATGTTTCCCGTGAGGGCCGCATACCTTTTCCCTTCTCTGATGGGGGCGGCTGTCAGTTTGTCACAGAAAAAGTGGGAACAGATAATGATTGACAAAAATGTGATCGCATCTCTGGTATTGTTCAGGGGGCCGGGCCGAATGTGCTGACGGGCCGTAGTTTGGTGACCACTGGTTTACACAAAGGTTTGACAGATATCTGTATTTAGTAGCCAGGGGAACAGAATCGACAACCATTATTTTGGTAAGGCTTAAACAGTCAACATCAACCTACAAAATACAACGTAAATGCTGTTTAATCAGGTATTATGGTGAATGAAAAGTAATTTTTGTCTGACAGTGATCCTTCCTAATCCATCATGCCGATGAACAATATCGGTGGCGCGGCACAGGACAACGTGAAAAACGCGCACAGGAACGAACATGCCTTGCGGGAAAGGAGCAGGCGTCAATATCAAATGTCAAAGTACCTTTGCGGCCTCCTTCGGAAGGTCGAACGGGATGCGCTGGCGGATTTTCGGGGGAAGCTGACTAAGCACCTGAGCCTTAAGGCGGCGGATCATGATCTGGCTCAGCCGCTGGTGCAGCTCGTCCAGGTTCGATGCCCCCCTACAATCCCATTGCCTGCGGGATCCAAAGTACCTGCGGGAGAGGAATTCGTAGCCCATTAGTAGCCAAAGCAACATTCCTTTCAATACACTTATTGACGCAAGTACCCTCAAGACAGAGTTTCCCACCTGGGAGCGGAGTTTAGTCTTGTGAAAAAGGGAAAAAGCTCCATTCACGCACTTGCAGAGCGGCAAAGTCATTTGTCGGCGGGCCGCGGCAAACTTTGATCAGCCAAATGGGATTTTAGACTGAAAGCGGCGGCCTCGGAGACAAAGGCCAACTCGGTCATTTTCAGTGAGGATTGGACTCTGCCAACATCACATCGCCTTTTGACACCATTCGGTTCACAACCACATTTTGTCGAAGCGTTTGCCGGCCTCAGTTTGGCATCTGTGCTTTGTGCTCCTCTTGGCCCTCTTTCGAGCAGGGCCCTCCAACATTTGCAGCAAAGTGTGAAGCGGTTGCGATGAGGATAAGCGTCTCTTCATCTGAAACAGTGGGAAAAGGGTGGAGTGCCCCCTCCGGGTCGGGAAGGAGATTTTACTCCAAGTGGAGGAGTTGAAGTAAGTATCTGGGAGTCTTGTTCGCGAATGAAGGCGGGAGGGAGCGAGAGATCGACAGGCGGATCGCCGCGACGTCTGCTGTCATGTGGTCGCGGTGAACAAGGAGCGAAGCCAAAGGGCGAAGCTCTCAATGTATCGCTCCATCTCCGTCCAAACCCTCATCTGTGGTCACCAGCCGCGGGTCTTGACCAAAACAACGACACGCCAGATGCAAATGAGGTTTCTCCAGAGGGTCTCCTTTGAAGATCCAATGAGAGAGCGGCTCAGAGTCCAGCTGCTTCTCCTCTACGCCGAGAGGAGCCATTTGAGGTGGCTCAGAGGACTTCCGGCCGCCTCCTTGGTGAGCTGTTGCGGGCGTGTCCCACTGGCACGAGAGACACCGGGGACGACCCAAGAGAGACTTTGTCATCCGGCCGGCCCGGGAACGTCACGGGATCCGCCCGCAAGAGCTGGAAGAAGCGGCTTCCCCCATTAAAGTTGCTGCCCCCTCGACCCATCCATCCATCCACCTTCCAGACCGCTTAATCCGCATTAGGGTCGTGCCGGGTGCCGGAGCCAAGCCCAGCCGTCTTTGGCGGGGGACACCCTGAATTGCTTGCCAGCCAGCCAATTGCAGGGCACGCAGAGACAAAAATCAGCCCGCCGTGCATGTTTTTGGAATGCGCCTGGAATACTTTTTACAACAGAATTCTTTGACCGTTACCACGTAGGCTTAGTCATGCGCATGAGGTCATACCAGGACAGACCATAGACCAACGTCGTAGACCATAATCAGTCAGGACAAAACAAGTCATCATCCTCTGCTGCCCTCAACCTTAGCAGGGACCTATCAAAGACTAAATAAAGGGCCGGAGCTACCGGCACCATTTTAGTTTGCTGACGAAGCTTCTCAGATGAGGAACGACACGTCAGACACCTTCAAAGAAGTACAGGTGACGGCTGAAGAAACCTTTTCATCAGAATCAGAAAACCTTTATTTGTCCCACAATGGGGACATTTGCAGTCCACAGCAGCAATTGGAAAATCGATTAATTAATTAATCAATGTTTTAGGAATGTGGGAGGAAACCGGAGGACCCGGAGAAAACCCACGCGGGCCCGGGGAGAACATGCAAACTCCACACAAGGAGGTCGGACCGGGTCTTGAACTCACGACGTCTGCATTGTGAAGTTGGCGCGCTAACCACTCAACTAGCGGGTCACCTCCCAAATAAAAAGCCGAATCTATCAACCTTTTTTAAGAAACTATTTTAAACAGCGGTAAAAACAACAAGAAAATGTCCGCGATGAGGTGAATGTGAAGGTGCTGAACGGCGGGTATGCGAGGGTTTTTTTTGTCTGCTCCTCATTCTCACCTGTAATGGGCATTGCAGTATTTCTTGGCGTAATCAGTCCAGGTTCCAAACATGTTGGGGTAAAGCGCGTCAATTTGCATGAAAAGCTGTGAAACACAAACACAAACGGGAAACGCGTGTTAAAATCTGCTGACAGCTTGCCGTTGTAACGTGGTGTTCAATCAGTCACAACGTGGCGCATCATCAACATTTTAGACGCCTCACTGCATGCATTTTCAAGCCTTCGGACTGAAAAAAGTCAACAAGATTGCTTGCAATCGCACTTTTACATTTCGACACTCCAGGTAACAAAGAAGAAGAAGAAGACATTTCATTCATAGGCGCCTTTCAAAACTCTCGAGGACACTTTACAGTCACAGGATATTTTTCGTGTGGGTGAGCAGTGGCAGCCACACGCGCCAGAGTTCAGAGGCGTTTGTCCCTCTGGAGACAACATGTTTTTGTACAAACGAATCAAGGCATAACGTCATTTCTTAGGTGGCTGCATTTTTTTAATACCTGCTCTTATTACATATTATGTTGAAATGTAATACTCGTTCGTGCATACGCGGATGCACAAACGCACACTTGATGTGATTTGCAGCAGGTTGTGAGCTAACGGCAGGAAATCGGCAGCTCTGCCAGAGCTCCGTTCAGAATCCGCGAATCCACCCCCAATCTCGATAGAATAAGGTGGGCGGAAGGAGGGCGCATTGGCCAACGCCGCGGCGTGCCCTAAAGCGCCCATCACTCACCCGATGTCAGCCACAGGAAGTAACCACGGCAGCGCAATGAAGACCGGCAGAGTTATACGACGGATGATAAAATGCTAGATGTGGTTTCACATTCTTGCAGGAGAAAGGGAAGGACATTTATCTCAAATGTAACATCAGCGCAGTCGCGACTTGATAGCTCGATGACAGGCTTGGTCCTTCCCTAAACTAATGAGGCGGACAATTGCTAGTGGCGCTTTTTCCCCCCATTTAATTTGCTGGCAATCTGTTGGACTTGCCAAAAACAAGGGAGAAAAAAAAATACAGTACATTCTCGCAGCAATTATTTGACAATGTGAACTGTGAGATAAGAGAAAAAGCCTTCAGGTGATGAGTAATTCAGGAAAGCGTGTCTGCTCATTTGCAAAATGCGCTCGGCTAAAGGTAATTACCAAAGACAATCGGTAACTTCAAGAAGCTTGAAGAGGAAAAGCACTTTGACTTTGAAGAGACAGGTTGGAATTGCAGTTACATAGCTGACAACTTCTCAAACCGGAAAAGCCGAGTAATACCTCAGCTCCCCAACTTAATTCATTCCCAGAAAGTGTGTGTAAGGACAAAAGTTTGCCCGACAAACATTTATTACCCATAAGAAACCATTCAAATGAAAATAATCCGTTACCAGGTCCCATAAAACATCATTTTCAACTAAATAAGCCTTAAAACTACACAAAATAGACCTTATTTTGGGTATTTTTGTCATTAAAGAAATAAAATCTACCGTATATAATAAAGTTGTTTTATTCATATTTGTGATGGTCGTTGATGTAATTGCCTCTTGACGATATCCGAGTGAAGTTGCCGTGCTTTCTCAGCGATAATACCCTCACTCACACCGTCCCCTGGTAGCTGCTTTTCGTGAATACAAAATCAACAGAAGTTTTTCAACCTCTTCTATTGGCTGAGACCGTTGCTTAGACAACACAGAAACACCCGAAGCCACACGTAGCAATGGTCGACTTAGCGTACTGGTACTGGGACCCTCAGTCACACAAACGCACACCTTGTTCGTGCTTTTCGGTGATCTTTTTCTGCTCGACCGTAATCTTCTTTTGTGGTGGGGTCTTTTTCGGTCCCATAACAGCAAAAGTACTCCACTCGATAACAAACCGCGTCCACACTCAAAGATAGGGGGTGAGAAAAACTAGTCCGCATCTGCCGAAAACTAGTTGGTCAGCCAAGACTATATGCTCGCAAATTTAATGTTCGTAAGGCGAAAGGTTTGTGAGACTTAAAGCGTTGGTAGGCTGAGGTATCACTGTACACCGGGGTCCAGGTTACTGCGCATGCGCCCTAAGCGGTCTGCATTTCCACTCGTTAGCGTTTTATCATTTCAAATAATGTACGGCGTACAACAACTTTTATACGGGAATTGTCATCATTTACGAGCAGCTATGGGTCAAGGTTGACAGGTAGGAAACTCAAACTCGCGTCATTTTCTTTGAGCGAAGAAGAACTCCCGGAAATGCTCGGGAGTATTCCTTGCGAAACGACTGTCCAGGCCACGACACGACACGACACGACAATAATAAAAACGCTACCAACTCTTGAGTCTGGATTCCAGGAATGAGCCGTACCACGTGCATGCGCAATTCATCTCAAGGAGGTTAACAGTTAGCACTGTGCCAATCGCGTGTTCGCGTCTTCTGAATTAACGTTGAGGACAGTGTTTACTATTTTGACATTTTGATTGGAAACCGTCATTTTCGTGACTAAGGGGTAACCCGGAATGGGATCATGAAAAGTCTAGTTTTTACGGCAAAAGCCGAGTAGTTGGCAGGGATGCAGTACCTTGAATAGCGACTGGAATGGATAAACCAATGACAATTGCCAAAACAGATGAAAAGTCGAACATTATCTTCACAAAATCCATGGCGCCATATTGGACCGAATAGAATCTGGCTGCAATCTTGCACCTCAATATAAGCCATGCCAATAATATCATAAATCACGGCGGAGAAAGAATGACTGCGTTGGCCGGTGAACAGCCCCTTCTTATTGTGTCTAAATTCAATGGCTTTGTTCTTATGACTTGTTTGACTGCTATATTGCGGGGCATTCATCTCTCCATATTGGGCTTTGCAAATGAAGTCTTTGCTCCAAAGGAAACCAGCAGCCGAAATGCCAAAATGAATTCACGTGTGCTATTTTGTGGTACTTTGCCAAGGCTCGCTCGCTCGCTCGCTCGCTCAAATGACGATTCCTGTTCAAGTCCAACATCATCATTTTTCTTCAGCACATTTCCCAAACGCGGAGTCCAACTCATTCACTGCCATTCGACAATTTATTCGCAAATTGAAACGTGGGACTCGGAGCGCCATTCCCCAATTTGTTCCGGCTTTGTTTTTTCATGCTCGCGTGCCGATAAAGCGCTGTCCGTGGCCTCTGCCAATGTTTTTTCTTTTCCATTTTCTCCACGTTAGCGCTTTGTTCTAGCTTCAGCTCTTGTTAAAACGCTATATCTATGTATTGCACAGTATTTTGGAGTGCTGCCCTCATTTCAAGCTCAGATAACTCCAGACCCATATCGTTTAGGAATTAACTCTTTTTTTCCTGATGAAAGAAGAGAGTCTAAGGATTTCTTACGCCGCATTGAATGTTTATATACTCCCAAAACTCATAATTCCTTGGGTCCTGGAATTCAAGCGACAATTGAATTGGATTGGATTTGCTTTGATTAGTCTCACAGTGGAGAAATTGACATGACAAAAACCCTGGCACTGGAGTGGACACATTTTTGCACACGTCTTGCAGTGAATGTCTGAGAAATCTGCCGTTGTTTGCAGAATTTCTTCACAGTGGGACTGAGCGGAAATCTGCCAGATGATGTGCAAATATGCGTGCGTCCACTCCAGTGCCAGGGTTATTGTCATTGTCACTCAAATTGCCGCACCCGCAGAATATGTAGTTTTAGGACGACATAAACATTCAATGCGGTGTAAGGAACCTGAGACTCTCTTCTTTCATCAGAAAAAAAGAGTTAATTCCTAAGTCATATGGGTCTGGAGTTAGATGAGCTTGAAATGGGGGCGGCTGCACAAAAATGATTGAAATATATATATATATATGTGTGTGTGTGTGTGCGTGTTGTATTTGTGTTACCTCCTCCGGGCGCCCCAGCGCAGGTGTGCCAGTGAGGAGGATGGCTCGTTTGGCACTCTGAATGAGAGGCACCAGAAGTTTAGTTCGCGCCGCATTCCTGGATTTCAGGTAGTGCGATTCATCCACCACAACCACCGAGAACCTCTGTCTGCTCAGGGCGTCCAAGAGGGGGCGCGCGTCAGTAGTGAGGAGCCCGTAGCCCAGAACGCTCACCTTGCTGCCGCTAATACCCCTGCAGGGATGTGGAAAAAGAGACACGTTGTCGGGCTACCTCCATCATTGAGCAAAAGGTCGCGACTGACATGTCTTCATACAAAAACAAATCCTTCCATCCTCACCGAGCCTACGTATGCTAAGCTAGCGTAGACTTGATGAGGATGTAAGTCAACACCAATTCTGTGCTGATAAAATCCGTCTGTAATTAGTATGAGTGACAAAAACAAAACGCTGTCAAGTGTGTCATAGGTTGTCGAAATTTGTGCCGTCGCCTCCCCTGCTCTCAAAATCAACAAATCTATGTGGCCGTCCGTCACCTGAAACTGCTTTCGTGCCAACCTATTCCAGGGCAAAAACAAGCCGCGAGGTCTGTGAAAGCTCTGAGTCGTACAGGAGTGGTCCATCGATGAAAAGTGGAGGTGACACCAGGGCGAATGGGGATATCAGGGATAGCAGTTACCTTATTTCAAAGTTTCATGTTATATGCTTCGTGAACATGACTCGAACATGACTCGATCGAGCGCACAATGAAAGCACGGACAACCTGGGCTCAATCTGCATCGAACATCATCTAAAAGAGCGCCGGACTTGAAACCTAACCAAGAAAACAAGGTTTTACTCATGTTAAATTTGCATATACTGTTGATTTGACCAATCGGATTTCGAGGCGGCAACCCGAGGCCTGCCGGAAGGCGCTGGAAACGTCAGACTTTTCACAAATTACGATTGGCTCATCACTAGCCAACCATACGATCACTCGCCGCTAGTCATAAGAGCATACCGGTCGGAGCTAGCGAACTGTATTGGTAGCCTGCTGCGTAAGCAAATATATTTAATCGTGGTGGCCGAAGGAGGAGAAGAAATGGATTCGCTTGCATACATCTGTATTGGTAACGCCATAAAAACTTTCCAGGCAGACCTCAGTCATAAAGGTTGGTCAGTTACTTTCTGGCTAACGGTGCCCTCTAGTGGACATGTAGTAAATCGCGCCGCCCTAACCCTGACCCTCGATTGATTCCGACGTGGCACCGCTGAAGGCCTAGCGGCGATAGCGAAGGCCCGCCACCGTCGCCAGCGGATCCAACCGCGCCACGAGGGCTCGCGCTTTTGGGAAGGCTTAGGTTGACCTACGTGGTGTCGCTCTTGTTCTGCACCAGGTTGATGTCACCGGGTTGCAGCTCGGGGATCCAGCGCTCCAGCTCCTCGATCCAAGGGTATTTGAGGGACGAGGGCGCCACCACCAGGAGGGGCCACTCCTTCCTGAAAGCGTAAGCCGCCGCGATGGCCTGCGCCGTCTTGCCGAGACCCATCTGGGCCCGCGGTGAAAGGGGAAAGAAAAACAAGTGAAACGGCTGGGCTGATATGTAAAAAGCTCCAAGAATGATCCTTCTGTCACAAAGCATTGGGCGAGCGGCGGTGCAGCGCTAAGGCCACGCATTCATTCGGAAGGTTGGAAAATAGATTTCCGCGGCCGGCTTTGCGGGCGCTTACCTCATCGGCAATCATGCATCTGGGAAAAAAAAGCAACAGAAACACCCCGATAAGGACAAGTGAAAGACTTGAAATGTTATTGTTTTACAACGATACCTCGGTTTACGAAGCCCTTGGCTGACGAACCTTTCGGTTTACCAACGTTACATTTATGAACACGTGAACTCTTTTTCGGGATACGCACGGAGCGCCACAATGAGTGATGTGTCGTTCGCGAACAAGCCCGTTCTCCTAACGAGAAAATGGCATTATCCTCTATTCCCTGACCCCAGTCTTCGGTTAAAGCCACGTGATTCGTCAAGAACGCAGCAGGGAGGGAAAAATATGTTTTATGGGGACCTGGGAACGGATTATTCTCATTTTAATGGTTTCCTATGGGAAATTGTTTTTTGGGATACACATTTTTCACCTTACGCACTCTGTCTGGGAACCAATTAAGTTCGTAAGCCAAGGCATCACTGTAAAACGTGCAGATAAACGTTTGAGCTATTGCATGAAGCTGTGCAAATGTGTGGATTGTCAGTAAAAAAAAGTCTTGTATTTGTATTGTATATCTATATCTATATCTATATAGCTAGCTAGATATTCATTTTTTTCCATTGAATTTTCTTCCGACGATGACAAAATAGCGGATGGTGAATATTTTTGGTCGGACCACCATTGGACTCGATTGCAGTGGAAAAACTGATCCCGTGACTGTAAAGCGACCTCGAGAGTTTTGAAAGGCGCTTAGAAATCAAATGGATTATTATTACTATGATTACATGTCAAGCTTAACTCATCAACTAGGCAAGTGTCATTGTTTTTCTAGCGCAAGAAGTAAACTTGAACGAAGTCAAACAATGAAACCATTTCAGCCCATTCTGTAAAGCAAGCAGATCATTTC